>NC_091296.1:53624654-53692154 GCF_038502225.1 Cherax quadricarinatus | reverse complement strand
TCTGTGACTACTGTGACATGTCTGCATGAGTCGTCACCATCTGTGACTACTGTGACATGTCTGCATGAGTGGTCAACATCTGTGACTACTGTGACATGTCTGCATGAGTGGTCACCATCTGTGACTACTGTGACATGTCTGCATGAGTGGTCAACATCTGTGACTACTGTGACATGTCTGCATAAGTGATCACCATCTGTGACTACTGTGACATGTCTGCATGAGTGGTCACCATCTGCGACTACTGTGACATGTCTGCATGAGTGGTCACCATCTGTGACTACTGTGACATGTCTGCATGAGTCGTCACCATCTGTGACTACTGTGACATGTCTGTATGAGTGGTCACCATCTGTGACTACTGTGACATGTCTGCATGAGTGGTCACCATCTGTGACTACTGTGACATGTCTGCATGAGTGGTCACCATCTGTGACTACTGTGACATGTCTGCATGAGTGGTCACCATCTGTGACTACTGTGACATGTCTGCATGAGTGGTCACCATCTGTGACTACTGTGACATGTCTGCATGAGTGGTCACCATCTGTGACTACTGTGACATGTCTGCATGAGTGGTCACCATCTGTGACTACTGTGACATGTCTGCATGAGTGGTCACCATCTGTGACTACTGTGACATGTCTGCATGAGTGGTCACCATCTGTGACTACTGTGACATGTCTGCATGAGTGGTCAACATCTGTGACTACTGTGACATGTCTGCATAAGTGATCACCGTCTGTGACTACTGTGACATGTCTGCATGAGTGGTCACCATCTGTGACTACTGTGACATGTCTGCATGAGTGGTCACCATCTGTGACTACTGTGACATGTCTGCATGAGTGGTCAACATTTGTGACTACTGTGACATGTCTGCATGAGTGGTCAACATCTGTGACTACTGTGACATGTCTGCATGAGTGGTCACCATCTGTGACTACTGTGACATGTCTGCATGAGTGGTCAACATTTGTGACTACTGTGACATGTCTGCATAAGTGATCACCATCTGTGACTACTGTGACATGTATGCATGAGTGGTCACCATCTGTGACTACTGTGACATGTCTGCATGAGTGGTCAACATCTGTGACTACTGTGACATGTCTGCATGATTGGTCACCATCTGTGACTACTGTGACATGTCTGCATGAGTGGTCACCATCTGTGACTACTGTGACATGTCTGCATGAGTGGTCACCATCTGTGACTACTGTGACATGTCTGCATGAGTGGTCACCATCTGTGACTACTGTGACATGTCTGCATGAGTGGTCAACATTTGTGACTACTGTGACATGTCTGCATAAGTGATCACCATCTGTGACTACTGTGACATGTCTGCATGAGTGGTCACCATCTGTGACTACTGTGACATGTATGCATGAGTGGTCACCATCTGTGACTACTGTGACATGTATGCATGAGTGGTCACCATCTGTGACTACTGTGACATGTCTGCATGAGTGGTCAACATTTGTGACTACTGTGACATGTCTGCATAAGTGATCACCATCTGTGACTACTGTGACATGTCTGCATGAGTGGTCACCATCTGTGACTACTGTGACATGTATGCATGAGTGGTCACCATCTGTGACTACTGTGACATGTCTGCATGAGTGGTCACCATCAGTGACAACTGTGACATGTCTGCATGAGTGGTCACCATCAGTGACAACTGTGACATGTCTGCATGAGTGGTCACCATCTGTGACAACTGTGACATGTCTGCATGAGTGGTCACCATCTGTGACTACTGTGACATGTCTGCATGAGTGGTCACCATCTGTGACTACTGTGACATGTCTGCATGAGTGGTCACCATCTGTGACTACTGTGACATGTCTGCATGAGTGGTCACCATCTGTGACTACTGTGACATGTCTGCATGAGTGGTCACCATCTGTGACTACTGTGACATGTCTGCATGAGTGGTCACCATCTGTGACTACTGTGACATGTCTGCATGAGTGGTCACCATCTGTGACTACTGTGACATGTCTGCATGAGTGGTCACCATCTGTGACTACTGTGACATGTCTGCATGAGTGGTCACCATCTGTGACTACTGTGACATGTCTGCTTGAGTGGTCACCATCTGTGACTACTGTGACATGTCTGCATGAGTGGTCACCATCTGTGACTACTGTGACATGTCTGCATGAGTGGTCACCATCTGTGACTACTGTGACATGTCTGCATGAGTGGTTACCGTCTGTGACTACTGTGACATGTCTGCTGAGTCATCACCATCTGTGACTACTGTGACATTTCTGCATGAGTGGTCACCATCTGTGACTACTGTGACATGTCTGCATGAGTGGTTACCATCTGTGACTACTGTGACATGTCTGCATGAGTGGTCACCATCTGTGACTACTGTGACATGTCTGCATGAGTGGTCACCATCTGTGACTACTGTGACATGTCTGCATGAGTGGTCACCATCAGTGACAACTGTGACATGTCTGCATGAGTGGTCACCATCAGTGACAACTGTGACATATCTGCATGAGTGGTCACCATCTGTGACTACTGTGACATGTCTACATGAGTGGTCACCATCTGTGACTACTGAGACATGTCTGCATGAGTGGTCAACATTTGTGACTACTGTGACATGTCTGCATGAGTGGTCAACATCTGTGACTACTGTGACATGTCTGCATGAGTGGTCACCATCTGTGACTACTGTGACATGTCTGCATGAGTGGTCAACATTTGTGACTACTGTGACATGTCTGCATAAGTGATCACCATCTGTGACTACTGTGACATGTATGCATGAGTGGTCACCATCTGTGACTACTGTGACATGTCTGCATGAGTGGTCAACATCTGTGACTACTGTGACATGTCTGCATGATTGGTCACCATCTGTGACTACTGTGACATGTCTGCATGAGTGGTCACCATCTGTGACTACTGTGACATGTCTGCATGAGTGGTCACCATCTGTGACTACTGTGACATGTCTGCATGAGTGGTCACCATCTGTGACTACTGTGACATGTCTGCATGAGTGGTCAACATTTGTGACTACTGTGACATGTCTGCATAAGTGATCACCATCTGTGACTACTGTGACATGTCTGCATGAGTGGTCACCATCTGTGACTACTGTGACATGTATGCATGAGTGGTCACCATCTGTGACTACTGTGACATGTATGCATGAGTGGTCACCATCTGTGACTACTGTGACATGTCTGCATGAGTGGTCAACATTTGTGACTACTGTGACATGTCTGCATAAGTGATCACCATCTGTGACTACTGTGACATGTCTGCATGAGTGGTCACCATCTGTGACTACTGTGACATGTATGCATGAGTGGTCACCATCTGTGACTACTGTGACATGTCTGCATGAGTGGTCACCATCAGTGACAACTGTGACATGTCTGCATGAGTGGTCACCATCAGTGACAACTGTGACATGTCTGCATGAGTGGTCACCATCTGTGACAACTGTGACATGTCTGCATGAGTGGTCACCATCTGTGACTACTGTGACATGTCTGCATGAGTGGTCACCATCTGTGACTACTGTGACATGTCTGCATGAGTGGTCACCATCTGTGACTACTGTGACATGTCTGCATGAGTGGTCACCATCTGTGACTACTGTGACATGTCTGCATGAGTGGTCACCATCTGTGACTACTGTGACATGTCTGCATGAGTGGTCACCATCTGTGACTACTGTGACATGTCTGCATGAGTGGTCACCATCTGTGACTACTGTGACATGTCTGCATGAGTGGTCACCATCTGTGACTACTGTGACATGTCTGCATGAGTGGTCACCATCTGTGACTACTGTGACATGTCTGCATGAGTGGTCACCATCTGTGACTACTGTGACATGTCTGCATGAGTGGTCACCATCTGTGACTACTGTGACATGTCTGCATGAGTGGTCACCATCTGTGACTACTGTGACATGTCTGCATGAGTGGTTACCGTCTGTGACTACTGTGACATGTCTGCTGAGTCATCACCATCTGTGACTACTGTGACATTTCTGGATGAGTGGTCACCATCTGTGACTACTGTGACATGTCTGCATGAGTGGTTACCATCTGTGACTACTGTGACATGTCTGCATGAGTGGTCACCATCTGTGACTACTGTGACATGTCTGCATGAGTGGTCACCATCTGTGACTACTGTGACATGTCTGCATGAGTGGTCACCATCAGTGTCAACTGTGACATGTCTGCATGAGTGGTCACCATCAGTGACAACTGTGACATATCTGCATGAGTGGTCACCATCTGTGACTACTGTGACATGTCTGCATGAGTGGTCACCATCTGTGACTATTCTCTGCCTTCCCACAGCTAACGAAGGTATCATAGTACATATATTATTTATCATTCACCTCAAAGCTAAATATTTTATGAACTCAGGATAAAGCTTAGTGAACGTCTGTCAGTGAATGAACGGAAGAATGGATGGAGATTAAAATTGTTATCCTGGTGAACAGCAGGTCCAGCCTTGATGCACACATGCCACACGTCCTCACTCCCATATTTTCCTATAGAAACCATTTTACGTGCCTGGAATATGGCTGGAATCACCGTCAATTCTTCTGTTTATTCACAGATATATATATATATATATATATATATATATATATAGATATATATATATATATATATATATATATATATATATATATATATATATATATATATATATACAAATAACCCGCACATAAAAGAGAGAAGCTTACGACGACGTTTCGGTCCGACTTGGACCATTTACAAAGTCACACTAACCAGAGGTGGAGCAGGACGGCTATATATAGGCAGGAAGAGGTAGTGGTAGTAGTAGTAGTAGTAGTAATAGTAGTACAAGAATTGTATGTAATACCGACAAGATGAAATTAAGACACATGCACAACACCCGGGCATCCCCAACGTAGACGTTTCGCCATCCAGCCAGTCACTGGATGACGAAACGTCCACAACAAAGACAACCAGACGCCGCACATGTGTCTTAATTTCATCAGTAGTTGTAGTAGTAGTAGAAGAAGAAGAGGTAGTAGTAGTGGTAGTGGTAGAAGTGGGAAATAAGGATGACGAGCCAGTCAAATACAAAGGAAGGGGAGCACTGCAAGAGAGCTAGAAACCCACAGAGGGAGAGCAAGCGCACAGAGGTGCGTGAAAGGGGAAGTGGTGAAATAAATGAAGAAGGAACAGAAACACGAGACAGGAGAGAGAAAGACAACCCAGAGGAGAAAAGGAAAGAGGAAAGAGGAAGAGGAAGAAGAAGAAAAAGAAAAAGAAAAAATGAGGATTCAGGTTAAGTCACGGGTGTTCTGAAGTTTGGAGCATTTTACAATGTAGTGGGAGAGGAAGGCATCTACAGAGACGAAGCCAGGGCTAAGGTTCATACAAGGAAAGATGTGTATTAGAGAGGATTCAACTAGACGGCGACTGTTCGAGTTGGAAGTAGGGAAGACAGTTTTAGCAGAAGACCAGTCAATAGGATGGCTATGATCTCTGACGTGACAGAAAAGAGCATTGTTAGTGTCGGCAAGCCTAACACTATTTTTGTGCTCCCTAAGTCTGTCAGAAAGAGATCGACCAGTTTCTCCGAAGTATTGAAGAGGACAGGAGGAGCAAGAAATAGAGTAGACACCAGGAACATCTGTAGAGGGAGGAGAGGTATGAACGAGATTAGTGCGAAGAGTGTTAGTCTGGCGGAAGGTAAGCTTGATGTCTAAATGACGGAGAGAATTGTTGAGATTAGAAAGACCGGAAATGTAGGGAAGGCAGAGGATAGAAGAGTTCTCATGAGTAGAGAATTTGGGAGAGAAGAAATTGCTTTTAGCACGTGAGAGGGCAGAGTCTATGAAATGGGAAGGGTAGCCAAGACGGGAGAACGAATTATGAAGAGTGGAAATTTCTGCTGGAAGGAACTGAGAATCACAGATGCGGAGGGCACGGAGAAAGAGGGAGATAAGAACACTTTTCTTGACAGGGGAAGCATGATAGGAAAAGTAGTGAATGTACATGCCACTGTGCATAGGTTTACTATAAACGGAAAAAGAAAAACCTGTATCTGAGCGGTGGACATGGACATCAAGGAAAGGAAGCAAGGAATTAGATTCCCATTCAGCTTTAAACTTAATGGAAGGGGCAAGATTATTAAGAGCTTCAAGAAAAGGTTGGAAGAGACTGGAGTCATGAGGCCACAGAGCAAAGATGTCATCCACATAGCGGAGCCAGAGTGAAGGTTGCACATCGAGGGTAGGAAGAAGAACAGTCTCGAAGTATTCCATGTAAAGATTAGCAAGGACAGGAGAGAGAGGAGAGCCCATAGCGACACCGAAGGTTTGAGAATAATATTTCCCTTGGAAGGAAAAGGAGTTAGAGTCCACACAGAGGCGGATCAGATCAAGAAAGACATCAGTGGGGATAGGGAGATGAAGAAACCCTTCATGGGCCTTCTCTCTAAGGAAATCAAGGACATCATCAAGAGGGACATTGGTGAAGAGGGACTCAACGTCAAGACTAAGCATCTTACAGGTTGGGAGAGAGCGAACCCGTTCAATGAAGTCTTGAGAGTGACGGAGGTGGGCAGGAGAAAAAGTACCAAGAAAGGGAGTGAGGGATTTGGCCAGCCTTCCTCTCCCACTACATTGTTAAATGCTCCAAACTTCAGAACACCCGTGACTTAACCTGAATCCTCATTTTTTCTTTTTCTTTTTCTTGTTCTTCCTCTTCCTCTTTCCTCTTTCCTTTTCTCCTCTGGGTTGTCTTTCTCTCTCCTGTCTCGTGTTTCTGTTCCTTCTTCATTTATTTCACCACTTCCCCTTTCACGCACCTCTGTGCGCTTGCTCTCCCTCTGTGGGCATCTAGCTCTCTTGCAGTGCTCCCCTTCCTTTGTATTTGACTGGCTCGTCTTCCTTATTTCCCACTTCTACCACTACCACTACTACTACCTCTTCTTCTTCTACTACTACTACAACTACTGATGAAATTAAGACACATGTGCGGCGTCTGGTTGTCTTTGTTGTGGACGTTTCGCCATCCAGCGACTGGCTGGATGGCGAAACGTCTACGTTGGGGATGCCCGGGTGTTGTGCATGTCTTAATTTCATCTTGTCGGTATTACATACAATTCTTGTACTACTACTACTACCACTACCTCTTCCTGCCTATATATAGCCGTCCTGCTCCACCTCTGGTTAGTATTTGTCCTGTTTCCTGACGAACCTTACCTAACCTAACCTAACCTCTGGTTAGTGTGACTTTGTCAATGGTCCAAGTCGGACCGAAACGTCGTTGTAAGCTTCTCTCTTTTATGTGCGGGTTATTTGTGTATCGTTCCAGTCACGGTATTGTGCCTTTTTTGTTATATATATATATATATATATATATATATATATATATATATATATATATATATATATATATATATATATATATATATATATATATATATGTGTGTGTGTGTGTATGTGTATCGTGCCGAATAGGTAAAGTGATCAGTTAGTAAAAACTCATTTAAAATTAAGTCCTTTCTAAAATTTTCTCTTATACGTTTAAATATATATTTTTTTCATTTACGTTCATGTAAAAATTAATAATTTTGTACCAAAAGAACCTTAGAAAACTTACCTAACTTTATTATAACAAGCGCAATTTAATTTAGCCTAATCCAACTACATATATTTTAGATAAGTTTACACTAATTTAATAATAAACAAACACAATGAAATGTATTTTCTTCGTTAGGTTCGTAAAGATTTTTGTGAAATTATTGCACACCAATTTTCGCTTGCGCTATTCGGCAAGAAGAGCGTTGCTGTTTAGGCCAAAATAGCAAGTTATACCTATCCGGCACGACATATATGTATATGTATATATTATATGTATATATTATATATATATATATATATATATATATATATATATATATATATATATATATATATATATATATATATATATATATATATATATATATATATATATATATATATATATATATATATATATATACATGTGTGTGTGTGTGTGTGTGTGTGTGTCGTGCCGAATATGTAAAACTGGTCACTTAGCAAGAAATCATTTAAAATTAAGTCCTTTCTAAAATTTTCTCTTAAACGTTTAAAGATATATTTTTTTTCATTAATGTTAATGTAAAAATTTTTAATTTTGCATCAAAACAATCTTAGAAAACTTACCTAACCTTATTACAGCAAGAGCAATTTATTTTAGCCTAACCCAACTAAATATATTTTAGATTTGTTTACAATAATTTAATACTATACAAACACAGTGAAATATATTTAATACTATATTTAATATATTTAATACTATACAAACACAGTGAAATATACTTTTTTCGTTAGGTTCAGAATGATTTTGGCGACATTATTGCATACACAAATTTTCACTTGTCCTATATGTCAAAATGAACGTTGCTATTTAAGCCAAGATCGCAAGTTCTGCCTATTCGGCACGACATATATATATATATATATATATATATATATATATATATATATATATATATATATATATATATATATATATATATATATATATATATATATATATATATATATATATATTATTTATATATATCACACTGGCCGATTCCCACCAAGGCAGGGTGGCCCGAAAAAGAAAAACTTTCACCATCATTCACTCCATCACTGTCTTGCCAGAAGGGTGCTTTACACTACAGTTTTTAAACTGCAACATTAACACCCCTCCTTCAGAGTGCAGGCACTGTACTTCCCATCTCCAGGACTCAAGTCCGGCCTGCCGGTTTCCCTGAATCCCTTCATAAATGTTACTTTGCTCACACTCCAACAGCACGTCAAGTATTAAAAACCATTTGTCTCCATTCACTCCTATCAAACACGCTCACGCATGCCTGCTGGAAGTCCAAGCCCCTCGCACACAAAACCTCCTTTACCCCCTCCCTCCAACCTTTCCTAGGCCGACCCCTACCCCGCCTTCCTTCCACTACAGACTGATACACTCTTGAAGTCATTCTGTTTCGCTCCATTCTCTCTACATGTCCGAACCACCTCAACAACCCTTCCTCAGCCCTCTGGACAACAGTTTTGGTAATCCCGCACCTCCTCCTAACTTCCAAACTACGAATTCTCTGCATTATATTCACACCACACATTGCCCTCAGACATGACATCTCCACTGCCTCCAGCCTTCTCCTCACTGCAACATTCATCACCCACGCTTCACACCCATATAAGAGCGTTGGTAAAACTATACTCTCATACATTCCCCTCTTTGCCTCCAAGGACGAAGTTCTTTGTCTCCACAGACTCCTAAGTGCACCACTCACTCTTTTTCCCTCATCAATTCTATGATTCACTTCATCTTTCATAGACCCATCCGCTGACACGTCCACTCCCAAATATCTGAATACGTTCACCACCTCATACTCTCTCCCTCCAATCTGATATCCAATCTTTCATCACCTAATCTTTTTGTTATCCTCATAACCTTACTCTTTCCTGTATTCACCTTTAATTTTCTTCTTTTGCACACCCTACCAAATTCATCCACCAATCTCTGCAACTTCTCTTCAGAATCTCCCAAGAGCACAGTGTCATCAGCAAAGAGCAGCTGTGACAACTCCCACTTTGTGTGTGATTCTTTATCTTTTTAACTCCACGCCTCTTGCCAAGACCCTCGCATTTACTTCTCTTACAACCCCATCTATAAATATATTAAACAACCACGGTGACATCACACATCCTTGTCTAAGGCCTACTTTTACTGGGAAAAAATTTCCCTCTTTCCAACATACTCTAACTTGAGCCTCACTATCCTCGTAAAAACTCTTCACTGCTTTCAGTAACCTACCTCCTACACCATACACTTGCAACATCTGCCACATTGCCCCCCTATCCACCCTGTCATACGCCTTTTCCAAATCCATAAATGCCACAAAGACCTCTTTAGCCTTATCTAAATACTGTTCACTTATATGTTTCACTGTAAACACCTGGTCCACACACCCCCTACCTTTCCTAAAGCCTCCTTGTTCATCTGCTATCCTATTCTCCGTCTTACTCTTAATTCTTTCAATTATAACTCTACCATACACTTTACCAGGTATACTCAACAGACTTATCCCCCTATAATTTTTGCACTCTTTTTTATCCCCTTTGCCTTTATACAAAGGAACTATGCATGCTCTCTGCCAATCCCTAGGTACCTTACCCTCTTCCATACATTTATTAAATAATTGCACCAACCACTCCAAAACTATATCCCCACCTGCTTTTAACATTTCTATCTTTATCCCATCAATCCCGGCTGCCTTACCCCCTTTCATTTTACCTACTGCCTCACGAACTTCCCCCACACTCACAACTGGCTCTTCCTCACTCCTACAAGATGTTATTCCTCCTTGCCCTGTACACGAAATCACAGCTTCCCTATCTTCATCAACATTTAACAATTCCTCAAAATATTCCCTCCATCTTCCCAATACCTCTAACTCTCCATTTAATAACTCTCCTCTCCTATTTTTAACTGACAAATCCATTTGTTCTCTAGGCTTTCTTAACTTGTTAATCTCACTCCAAAACTTTTTCTTATTTTCAACAAAATTTGTTGATAACATCTCACCCACTCTCTCATTTGCTCTCTCTCTCTCTCTCTCTCTCTCTCTCTCTCTATATATATATATATATATATATATATATATATATATATATATATATATATATATATATATATATATATATAGAAAGAGAGAGAGAGAGAGAGAGACAGAGAGAGAGAGAGAGAGATTTCTTGCGATATCTCACTTTATGAATCTTTTGGCATCTTGCTTATGAATGCTAATCCTTCTTTTACATTTTCAGCTTTAGTTTAACACGGAATCAAGCATCATTTGGCCTGAGGAACATGCCGGTGAGAGGTACAAGTCTTGAAAGTTTGTGTCCTCAGGTTCCCACCTGCCCCAATCCCAACTCCAAGTACCGTACTGTTGATGGATCTTGCAACAACCTTGCTAACCCCATCTGGGGCAAGAGCAACACTCCTACCCAAAGGATCTTACCACCAACTTATGAAGATGGTCAGTATTGGAATACATTAATGGTCAGTATTTGATGCTCATAACATTTATTTATATTAAGAAAGAATTTTGCTTCTCATACTTGTTTTTTTTTGGAGGAAACGTTAAATCCTGTGTTTATCTTGTAGTTTCTAAGAAATGAAAGGTACTCAGAGTTGACCCAAGGGAAAGACAGCTCCATTTCTTTGGACAAAAATTCATTCCGCAGCAACAGGCGTCCCCATTGAAGGGTCGTTTGTCCTGAATAGTGGAAAAAAATTTCCGGACACTGGTCGTAGTTATGTGATATCTAACTTTATGCACATTTTGGTAATTTGACAAAGTCTTTCTGCAGGATTGCCTGTCCACTTTTTCAAGATTAAACTAAAACATTATAAGCTATGATATTTTTGTATTTGTTTTGCAGATAAATATACTTATATCTATTTTGGGATAACATATATTTTAGTTCCTGATATCTTATTTAGCAAAAGAAATATGAAAATCACCGAATCAGGAGGAGCTTTCGGGTAATTGATCGAGGCCTTCTCCTGATTAAAATATTTTAGGTTGTTGCTGATAATATTTTGTTAGGTATAACTGAAAACCCTTAATTTAGTGAACTATAAAGGTGCTTCTGTATAGGAGTGTTTGAGCCTCGCTCCAGAGCAACAGATGGCTCTCCTCTCCCCGGTGTGCGTCGTGTTAGCAGTAGCGTGTTACCAGACGTAAACCGTCCAGATCAGTTTTACACCTCGTCTTTCATGGTGTGGGGACAGTTCATTGACCATGAAATTACCCATGTTCCCTTCCCTACTATGGGTAAGATAAATTAACAATTTACAATCGTTCTTGTCTATAATGCTTATGTGAGTCTTTCCAAAACTCATGAAAGTTAAGCTTACAATATTTATGTTAAGTTGAATATCAACAATATCTATACCACAATATTTGAATATGAACAGCAATCTATATGTAGTGTTTCTGTTGAAACTGATTATAATATTATGCACCCTCAGAAAATGGAGAAGGAATTCAGTGCTGCCCTAATGGAACACTGGCACCCCCGGCCATGCGTCATCCTAGGTGTTTTCCCATTGATCTTACTGGTGACGCCTTCTTTGGACGCCTAGGCAGAACCTGCATGAACTTCGTCAGAAGTATGGTCGCCGTGGGCGCTGGCTCAGAATGTGTTTTTGGCTATGCCGAGCAGGTTGGTAGTGTCACTGATGCAGTATTTACTATCATTATAATACTTCACATCACCCCTGGTAATTGTATTTTGTGCTGTTACAACTGCAGACTTGACAGGCGTAATCAATGATTATCTTTATGTAGAATTTCGTAGTGGAACCCAGGCGCCGTCTGTACATCTGTTCCTTCCATACACATTCCTTAAAGTCACATGTACATTACTTACATTCTATTATTAGAAAAAATATATAACAGATTATGCTGTTCGTAACTGACTGGTATGGATTAGATATATTTACTAAACGAAGAGGCAAAATTTGCTTGCAAATATTATAATCACTGGGAAGCAGTTCACCAGAAGATGTCATTCAGTGCCTGGGGAACTGAAGGAAGTCAGGTTTAATTCAAGGAAGGAGAGGCTAGTTCATATTTCATTGATCAAGAGCCCTTCTTCAGCATGAGGGCACCTCTCTTGAAGGGGATCTCTCCTAAAGCAATTATCATATTATGTTAATGTGGTGGAAGCGTAAAAGCATTGCCATGGTAGGAACCTGGAGCTTTCTTATTAGTTATGGACTCCCATTCCTGACGGCCGGTCCTTCACGCCAGGCGATGGGGATGGGATCATGTATTTCGTTATCATGGCTGTACGGGGCGGGCTTCTGCCACACCAGTGTTCAGTGTGGCTCACCCTCACCAGTGTTCAGTGTGGTTCACCCTCACCAGTGCTCAGTGTGGTTCACCCTCACCAGTGTTCAGTGTGGTTCACCCTCACCAGTGTTCAGTGTGGTTCTCCCTCACCAGTGTTCAGTGTGGTTCACCCTCACCAGTGTTCAGTGTGGTTCACCCTCACCAGTGTTCAGTGTGGTTCACCCTCACCAGTGTTCAGTGTGGTTCACCCTCACCAGTGTTCAGTGTGGCTCTCCCTCACCAGTGTTCAGTGTGGTTCTCCCTCACCAGTGTACAGTGTGGTTCTCCCTCACCAGTGTACAGTGTGGCTCTCCCTCACCAGTGTTCAGTGTAGCTCTCCCTCACCAGTGTTCAGTGTGGTTCTCCCTCACCAGTGTACAGTGTGGTTCTCCCTCACCAGTGTACAGTGTGGTTCTCCCTCACCAGCATTCAGTGTAGCTCTCCCTCACCAGTGTTCAGTGTGGTTCTCCCTCACCAGTATTCAGTGTAGCTCTCCCTCACCAGTGTTCAGTGTAGCTCTCCCTCACCAGTATTCAGTGTAGCTCTCCCTCACCAGTATTCAGTGTAGCTCTCCCTCACCAGTGTTCAGTGTAGCTCTCCCTCACCAGTGTTCAGTGTAGCTCTCCCTCACCAGTGTTCAGTGTAGCTCTCCCTCACCAGTGTTCAGTGTGGCTCTCCCTCACCAGTGTACAGTGTGGTTCTCCCTCACCAGTGTTCAGTGTGGCTCTCCCTCACCAGTGTTCAGTGTAGCTCTCCCTCACCAGTGTTCAGTGTAGCTCTCCCTCACCAGTGTACAGTGTGGTTCTCCCTCACCAGTGTACAGTGTGGTTCTCCCTCACCAGTGTTCAGTGTGGCTCTCCCTCACCAGTGTTCAGTGTAGCTCTCCCTCACCAGTGTTCAGTGTAGCTCTCCCTCACCAGTGTACAGTGTGGCTCTCCCTCACCAGTGTTCAGTGTGGCTCACCCTCACCAGTGTTCAGTGTGGCTCTCCCTCACCAGTGTACAGTGTGGCTCTCCCTCACCAGTGTTCAGTGTAGCTCTCCCTCACCAGTGTTCAGTGTAGCTCTCCCTCACCAGTGTTCAGTGTAGCTCTCCCTCACCAGTGTACAGTGTAGCTCTCCCTCACCAGTGTACAGTGTAGCTCTCCCTCACCAGTGTACAGTGTGGCTCTCCCTCACCAGTGTTCAGTGTGGTTCTCCCTCACCAGAGTTCAGTGTAGCTCTCCCTCACCAGTGTTCAGTGTAGCTCTCCCTCACCAGTGTTCAGTGTGGTTCTCCCTCACCAGTGTTCAGTGTAGCTCTCCCTCACCAGTGTTCAGTGTGGTTCTCCCTCACCAGTGTACAGTGTGGTTCTCCCTCACCAGTGTACAGTGTGGTTCTCCCTCACCAGTGTTCAGTGTAGCTCTCCCTCACCAGTGTTCAGTGTAGCTCTCCCTCACCAGTGTACAGTGTGGTTCTCCCTCACCAGTGTACAGTGTGGCTCTCCCTCACCAGTGTTCAGTGTAGCTCTCCCTCACCAGTGTTCAGTGTGGCTCTCCCTCACCAGTGTTCAGTGTGGTTCTCCCTCACCAGTGTACAGTGTGGTTCTCCCTCACCAGTGTTCAGTGTAGCTCTCCCTCACCAGTGTTCAGTGTGGTTCTCCCTCACCAGTGTTCAGTGTGGCTCTCCCTCACCAGTGTTCAGTGTGGCTCACCCTCACCAGTGTTCAGTGTGGCTCACCCTCATCAGTGTTCAGTGTGGTTCTCCCTCACCAGTGTTCAGTGTAGCTCTCCCTCACCAGTGTTCAGTGTAGCTCTCACTCACCAGTGTTCAGTGTAGCTCTCCCTCACCAGTGTTCAGTGTGGCTCACCCTCACCAGTGTTCAGTGTGGCTCTCCCTCACCAGTGTTCAGTGTGGCTCACCCTCACCAGTGTTCAGTGTGGCTCACCCTCATCAGTGTTCAGTGTGGTTCTCCCTCACCAGTGTTCAGTGTGGTTCTCCCTCACCAGCGTTCAGTGTGGTTCTCCCTCACCAGTGTTCAGTGTGGCTCACCCTCATCAGTGTTCAGTGTGGTTCTCCCTCACCAGTGTTCAGTGTGGTTCTCCCTCACCAGCGTTCAGTGTAGCTCTCCCTCACCAGTGTACAGTGTGGTTCTCCCTCACCAGTGTTCAGTGTAGCTCTCCCTCACCAGTGTTCAGTGTGGTTCTCCCTCACCAGTGTTCAGTGTGGCTCTCCCTCACCAGTGTTCAGTGTGGCTCACCCTCACCAGTGTTCAGTGTGGCTCACCCTCATCAGTGTTCAGTGTGGTTCTCCCTCACCAGTGTTCAGTGTAGCTCTCCCTCACCAGTGTTCAGTGTGGCTCTCCCTCACCAGTGTTCAGTGTAGCTCTCCCTCACCAGTGTTCAGTGTGGTTCTCCCTCACCAGTGTTCAGTGTGGTTCTCCCTCACCAGTGTTCAGTGTGGCTCTCCCTCACCAGCGTTCAGTGTGGTTCTCCCTCACCAGTGTTCAGTGTGGTTCTCCCTCACCAGTGTTCAGTGTAGCTCTCCCTCACCAGTGTTCAGTGTGGTTCTCCCTCACCAGCGTTCAGTGTGGTTCTCCCTCACCAGTGTTCAGTGTGGCTCACCCTCATCAGTGTTCAGTGTGGTTCTCCCTCACCAGTGTTCAGTGTGGTTCTCCCTCACCAGCGTTCAGTGTAGCTCTCCCTCACCAGTATTCAGTCTGGCTCACCCCTCACCAGTGTTCAGTGTGGTTCTCCCTCACCAGTATTCAGTGTAGCTCTCCCTCACCAGTGTTCAGTGTAGCTCTCTCTCACCAGTATTCAGTGTAGCTCTCTCTCACCAGTATTCAGTGTAGCTCTCTCTCACCAGTGTTCAGTGTAGCTCTCTCTCACCAGTATTCAGTGTAGCTCTCTCTCACCAGTATTCAGTCTGGCTCACCCCTCACCAGTGTTCAGTGTGGCTCACCCTCACCAGTGTTCAGTGTAGCTCTCCCTTACCAGTGTTCAGTGTGGTTCTCCCTCACCAGTATTCAGTGTAGCTCTCCCTCACCAGTATTCAGTGTAGCTCTCTCTCACCAGTGTTCAGTGTGGTTCTCCCTCACCAGTATTCAGTGTAGCTCTCCCTCACCAGTATTCAGTCTGGCTCACCCCTCACCAGTGTTCAGTGTGGCTCACCCTCACCAGTGTTCAGTGTGGTTCTCCCTCACCAGTGTTCAGTGTAGATCTCCCGCACCAGTGTTCAACGGTTGTCGACCATCAAACTGAACATCAGGTTTCCGCCATGATGGCTGTGTCTGAGTGACATCGTTCACCACGAGGATCTGTTTCATAGTAACTGTACTTGTTATTAAAAAACTAAATTTAGATTTGAATTCAGCGTCCCAAAATTAATTAGCTACAGATTTTTAAACTCGAAAATAAACCTTTTTGCCAGTGGAATTTTTAAGAAATGTGTGTTGACTGGAAGCTGTGTCTGACTGGAAGCTGTGTCTGACTGGAAGCTGTGTCTGACTGGAAGCTGTGTCTGACTGGAAGCTGGGAGGGCTGGAAGCTTGGAGGACTGGAAGCTTGGAGGGCTGAAAGCTTGGAGGGCTGAAAGCTTGGAGGGCTGGAAGCTTGGAGGGCTGGAAGCTTGGAGGGCTGGAAGCTTGGAGGGCTGGAAGCTTGGAGGGCTGGAAGCTTGGAGGGCTGGAAGCTTGGAGGGCTGGAAGCTTGGAGGGCTGGAAGCTTGGAGGGCTGGAAGCTTGGAGGGCTGGAAGCTTGGAGGGCTGGAAGCTTGGAGGGCTGGAAGCTTGGAGGGCTGGAAGCTTGGAGGGCTGGAAGCTTGGAGGGCTGGAAGCTTGGAGGGCTGGAAGCTTGGAGGGCTGGAAGCTTGGAGGGCTGGAAGCTTGGAGGGCTGGAAGCTTGGAGGGCTGGAAGCTTGGAGGGCTGGAAAAACAGAAGAGCGAAGCAATGAGGATCATTTTAGGATGCCCCCTTACTGCTAAAATTTTAAATATACAGAAATAACTTGATATTGCAAGCATCAGAGATCGTGTTACTAAAAGAAATATCCTATTTGGGGTTCATGGAGTGAAAAATGCAGTGAAGGGTTCATTTATCCCCGTACTTCAGCCTTTCACTTTTCATTAAGTAAGCAGGTTAAGCTTTACCTGGGTTTCTACGTGTGATTTTACATAGTGTTATGCAGCTGAATAATTGCAATAAACTCGTAATGATTTTGGGCAGACATTGATGGTAAATGATGTTCATTTAACATAGCATAACCCGAAAGATTCTAAAATAGCGAAAGTCACATACTGATCTAAATTTGCACCAAAAGTTTACATTAATCCTGGGTTTGAATTTAACACAGCTGACCCAGATTACACACTGGATAGACGGCTCTGCAATATACGGCTCCACTGATGAACAAATGCGAAACTTAAGAACATTCAGGAACGGACTCTTGAGGACCTCTGGTAACAACATTTTGCCCGTTAATAGTAACCAAGGAGGAAACTGCGAAGCTCAGACACGCGGCGCTCTCTGTCTCTTAGCAGGTTCGTCATCACTTGTTTATCTTGAAATAAGATAATAAGTAAGACACAGGTGTTACTTAACTGTTGCACACGTGTCTTACTTATCAACTTACTTATCTTGTTAAGAATAAGGAATTTCGTCTTAAAGCTGAAATGTAGAATCGGAAGAAAAATTCCTGTACTCTTATTTCAAATAATTAAATGTCCTTATAGTCTATCAGCCATCTGAGAAGAGTTTTACAACATTATTGTTATATACTGTATCCCCCCATAACGTAGTTCTGTTATATACTGTATCCCCCCATAACGTAGTTCTGTTATATACTGTATCCCCCTATAACGTAGTTCTGTTATATACTGTATCCCCCTATAACGTAGTTCTGTTATATACTGTATCCCCCTATAACGTAGTTCTGTTATATACTGTATCCCCCTATAACGTAGTTCTGTTATATACTGTATCCCTCCGTAACGTAGTTCTGTTATATATTGTATCCCTCCGTAACGTAGTTCTGTTATATACTGTATCCCTCCGTAACGTAGTTCTGTTATATACTGTATCCCCCTATAACGTAGTTCTGTTATATACTGTATCCCCCTATAACGTAGTTCTGTTATATACTGTATCCCCCTATAACGTAGTTCTGTTATATACTGTATCCCTCCGTAACGTAGTTCTGTTATATACTGTATCCCCCCATAACGTAGTTCTGTTATATACTGTATCCCTCCATAACGTAGTTCTGTTATATACTGTATCCCTCCCATAAAGTAGTTCTGTTATATACTATATCCCCCTATAACGTAGTTCTGTTATATAGTGTATCCCCCATAACGTAGTTCTGTTATATACTGTATCCCCCATAACGTAGTTCTGTTATATACTGTATCCCTCCATAACGTAGTTCTGTTATATACTGTATCCCCCATAACGTGGTTCTGTTACATACTGTATCCCTCCATAACGTAGTTCTGTTATATACTGTATCCCTCCATAACGTAGTTCTCTTATATACTGTATCCCCCTATAACGTAGTTCTGTTATATACTGTATCCCCCCATAACGTAGTTCAGTTATATACTGTATCCCTCCATAACGTAGTTCTGTTATATACTGTATCCCTCCATTACGTAGTTCTGTTATATACTGTATCCCCCCATAACGTGGTTCTGTTATATACTGTATCCCTCCATAACGTAGTTCTGTTATATACTGTATCCCCCCATAACGTAGTTCTGTTATATACTGTATCCCTCCATAACGTAGTTCTGTTATATACTGTATCCCCCCATAACGTAGTTCTGTTATATACTGTATCCCTCCATAACGTAGTTCTGTTATATACTGTATCCCCCCATAACGTAGTTCTGTTATATACTGTATCCCTCCATAACGTAGTTCTGTTATATACTGTATCCCTCCATAACGTAGTTCTGTTATATACTGTATCCCCCATAACGTAGTTCTGTTATATACTGTATCCCCCATAACGTAGTTCTGTTATATACTGTATCTCGCCATAACGTAGTACTGTTATATACTGTATCCCCCATAACGTAGTTCTGTTATATACTGTATATCTCCATAACGTAGTTCTGTTATATACTGTATCCCACATAACGTAGTTCTGTTATATACTGTATCCCTCCATAACGTAGTTCTGTTATTTACTGGATCCCCCATAACGTAGTTCTGTTATATACTGTATCCCTCCATAAGGTAGTTCTGTTATATACTGTATCCCTCCATAACGTAGTTCTGTTATATACTGTATCCCCCATAACGTAGTTCTGTTATATACTGTATCCCCCATAACGTAGTTCTGTTATATACTGTATCCCCCATAACGTAGTTCTGTTATATACTGTATTCCTCCATAACGTAGTTCTGTTATATACTGTATCCCTCCGTAACGTAGTTCTGTTATATACTGTATCCCCCATAACGTAGTTCTGTTATATACTGTATCCCTCCATAACGTAGTTCTGTTATATACTGTATCCCTCCATAACGTAGTTCTGTTATATACTTTATCCCTCCATAACGTAGTACTGTTATATACTGTATCCCTCCATAACGTAGTTCTGTTATATACTGTATCCCCCTCTAACGTAGTTCTGTTATATACTGTATCCCTCCATAACGTAGTTCTGTTATATACTGTATCCCCCCATAACGTAGTTCTGTTATATACTGTTTCCCTCCATAACGTAGTTCTGTTATATACTGTATCCCTCCATAACGTAGTTCTGTTATATACTGTATCCCCCATAACGTAGTTCTGTTATATACTGTATCCTCCATAAGGTAGTTCTGTTATATACTGTATGTCGCCATAACGTAGTACTGTTATATACTGTATCCCCCCATAACGTAGTTCTGTTATATACTGTATCCCTCCATAACGTAGTTCTGTTATATACTGTATCCCCCATAACGTAGTTCTGTTATATACTGTATCCCTCCATAACGTAGTTCTGTTATTTACTGGATCCCCCATAAAGTAGTTCTGTTATATACTGTATCCCTCCATAAGGTAGTTCTGTTATATACTGTATCCCTCCATAACGTAGTTCTGTTATATACTGTATCCCCCCATAACGTAGTTCTGTTATATACTGTATCCCCCATAACGTAGTTCTGTTATATACTGTATCCCCCATAACGTAGTTCTGTTATATACTGTATCCCTCCATAACGTAGTTCTGTTATATACTGTATCCCTCCATAACGTAGTTCTGTTATATACTGTATCCCCCATAACGTAGTTCTGTTATATACTGTATCCCTCCATAACGTAGTTCTGTTATATACTGTATCCCTCCATAACGTAGTTCTGTTATATACTGTATCCCTCCATAACGTAGTACTGTTATATACTCTATCCCTCCATAACGTAGTTCTGTTATATACTGTATCCCTCCATAACGTAGTACTGTTATATACTGTATCCCCCCATAACGTAGTTCTGTTATATACTGTATCCCTCCATAACGTAGTACTGTTATATACTGTATCCCTCCATACCGTAGTTCTGTTACATACTGTATCCCTCCATAACGTAGTACTGTTATATACTGTATCCCTCCATAACGTAGTTCTGTTGTATACTGTATCCCTCCATAACGTAGTTCTGTTATATACTGTATCCCTCCGTAACGTAGTACTGTTATATACTGTATCCCTCCATAACGTAGTTCTGTTATATACTGTATCCCTCCGTAACGTAGTACTGTTATATACTGTATCCCTCCATAACGTAGTTCTGTTATATACTGTATCCCTCCATAACGTAGTTCTGTTATATACTGTATCCCTCCGTAACGTAGTACTGTTATATACTGTATCCCTCCATAACGTAGTTCTGTTATATACTGTATCCCTCCATTACGCAGTACTGTTATATACTGTATCCCTCCATAACGTAGCTCTGTTATATACTGTATCCCTCCATAACGTAGTTCTGTTATATACTGTATCCCTCCATAACGTAGTTCTGTTATATACTGTATCCCTCCATAACGTAGTTCTGTTATATACTGTATCCCTCCATAACGTAGTTCTGTTATATACTGTATCCCTCCATAACGTAGTTCTGTTATATACTGTATCCCTCCATAACGTAGTTCTGTTATATACTGTATCCCTCCATAACGTAGTTCTGTTATATACTGTATCCCTCCATAACGTAGTTCTGTTATATACTGTATCCCTCCATAACGTAGTTCTGTTATATACTGTATCCCTCCATAACGTAGTACTGTTATATACTGTATCCCTCCATAACGTAGTACTGTTATATACTATATCCCTCCATAACGTAGTTCTGTTATATACTGTATCCCTCCGTAACGTAGTACTGTTATATACTGTATCCCTCCAAAACGTAGTTCTGTTATATACTGTATCCCTCCATAACGTAGTACTGTTATATACTGTATCCCTCCATAACGTAGTTCTGTTATATACTGTATCCCTCCATAGCATAGTACTGTTATATACTGTATCCCTCCATAACGTAGTTCTGTTATATACTGTATCCCTCCATAACGTAGTTCTGTTATATACTGTATCCCTCCGTAACGTAGTACTGTTATATACTGTATCCCCCATAACGTAGTTCTGTTATATACTGTATCCCTCCATAACGTAGTTCTGTTATATACTGTATCCCTCCATAACGTAGTTCTGTTATATACTGTATCCCTCCATAACGTAGTACTGTTATATACTGTATCCCTCCATAACGTAGTTCTGTTATATACTGTATCCCTCCATAATTTAGTACTGTCATATACTGTATCCCTCCATAACGTAGTTCTGTTATATACTTTATCCCTCCATAACGTAGCACTGTTATATACTGTATCCCTCCATAACGTAGTACTGTTATATACTGTATCCCCCATAACGTAGTTCTGTTATATACTGTATCCCTCCATAACGTAGTTCTGTTATATACTGTATCCCTCCATAACGTAGTTCTGTTATATACTGTATCCCTCCGTAACGTAGTACTGTTATATACTGTATCCCCCATAACGTAGTTCTGTTATATACTGTATCCCTCCATAACGTAGTTTTGTTATATACTGTATCCCTCCATAACGTAGTTCTGTTATATACTGTATCCCTCCGTAACGTAGTACTGTTATATGCTTTATCCCTCCATAACGTAGTTCTGTTATATACTGTATCCCTCCATAACGTAGTTCTGTTATATACTGTATCCCTCCATAACATAGTACTGTTATATACTGTATCCCTCCATAACGTAGTTATGTTATATACTGTATCCCTCCATAACGTAGTACTGTTATATACTGTATCCCTCCATAACGTAGTTCTGTTATATACTGTATCCCTCCATAACGTAGTTCTGTTATATACTGTATCCCTCCATTACGTAGTACTGTTATATACTGTATCCCTCCATAACGTAGTTCTGTTATATACTGTATCCCTCCATAACGTAGTACTGTTATATACTGTATCCCTCCATAACTTAGTTCTGTTATATACTGTATCCCTCCATAACGTAGTTCTGTTATATACTGTATCCCTCCATAACGTAGTACTGTTATATACTGTATCCCTCCATAACGTAGTTCTGTTATATACTGTATCCCTCCATAACGTAGTTCTGTTATGTACTGTATCCCTCCATAACGTAGTTCTGTTATGTACTGTATCCCTCCATAACGTAGTACTGTTATATACTGTATCCCCCCATAACGTAGTTCTGTTATGTACTGTATCCCTCCATAACGTAGTACTGTTATATACTGTATCCCTCCATAACGTAGTTCTGTTATATGCTGTATCCCTCCATAACGTAGTTCTGTTATATGCTGTATCCCTCCATAACGTAGTACTGTTATATACTGTATCCCTCCATAACGTAGTTGTGTTATATACTGTATCCCTCCATAACGTAGTTGTGTTATATACTGTATCCCTCCATAACGTAGTTCTGTTATATACTGTATCCCTCCATAACGTAGTTCTGTTATATACTGTATCCCTCCATAACGTAGTTCTGTTATATACTGTATCCCTCCATAACGTAGTACTGTTATATACTGTATCCCTCCATAACGTAGTACTGTTATATACTGTATCCCTCCATAACGTAGTTGTGTTGTATACTGTATCCCTCCATAACGTAGTTGTGTTATATACTGTATCCCTCCATAACGTAGTTGTGTTATATACTGTATCCCTCCATAACGTAGTTCTGTTATATACTGTATCCCTCCATAACGTAGTTCTGTTATATACTGTATCCCTCCATAACGTAGTTCTGTTATATACTGTATCCCTCCATAACGTAGTTATGTTATATACTGTATCCCTCCATAACGTAGTTCTGTTATATACTGTATCCCTCCATAACGTAGTTCTGTTATATACTGTATCCCTCCATAACGTAGTTCTGTTATATACTGTATCCCTCCATAACGTAGTTCTGTTATATACTGTATCCCTCCATAACGTAGTTCTGTTATATACTGTATCCCTCCATAACGTAGTTATGTTATATACTGTATCCCTCCATAACGTAGTTCTGTTATATACTGTATCCCTCCATAACGTAGTTCTGTTATATACTGTATCCCTCCATAACGTAGTTCTGTTATATACTGTATCCCTCCATAACGTAGTACTGTTATATACTGTATCCCTCCATAACGTAGTTCTGTTATATACTGTATCCCTCCATAACGTAGTTATGTTATATACTGTATCCCTCCATAACGTAGTTCTGTTATATACTGTATCCCTCCATAACGTAGTTCTGTTATATACTGTATCCCTCCATAACGTAGTACTGTTATATACTGTATCCCTCCATAACGTAGTTCTGTTATATACTGTATCCCTCCATAACGTAGTTCTGTTATATACTGTATCCCTCCATAACGTAGTACTGTTATATACTGTATCCCTCCATAACGTAGTTCTGTTATATACTGTATCCCTCCATAACGTAGTTCTGTTATATACTGTATCCCTCCATAACGTAGTACTGTTATATACTGTATCCCTCCATAACGTAGTTCTGTTATATACTGTATCCCTCCATAACGTAGTACTGTTGTCATCAAATAATATTGCAATATTTTGTGGTAACAATAATGCAGGATCTACATAACATATATGATGAGTTCAGCAATATTATGACACATTATATCAACAGTGCTGTTGTAACACTGTTTTTTACCAATATTGTAGAATTTCATGGTAATACTGTATCTAGCATTTCATTATTTTAATTACTCATTATTATTATTATTATTATTATTATTATTATTATTATTATTATTATTATTATTATTATTATTATTATTATTATTATTATTAATTTTCTTCATGTTCTTATCCTAATAGTATTTTATCATTATTAATTCCTCTATTATTTCATAGTTTCACTCTATCATTATTATTTTAATAGTAAAACCGAATCACTTATATCTCAACGATATCGTCGTGCATCGACACCATGCCTAACCCTTCTAGGGTAGGGTAGGTGCCTGAGCCCGAGCCTTTAGCTCATAAGACTGTCATTCCCATTTGCCCCCTTGGGGCGGGGATGGCAGACCAGAGAGGCCTAGCTTGTGGCTAGGCCTGGGGACAGTTGGTCCCAAAGATGAGGAGGTACTTGTGCCTCCTCCCATGGGAGACTTAGGTCTCAGACACTCCCTAAAGAGGGAGCCAAGGCCGGGCCACCACTTGGAAAAGGCCCGGGCCGGGAGAATACCGGCTAATCTTTAATAATAAATAATATCGTCGTGCAACTACTGTATTGTAACATATATATATATATATATATATATATATATATATATATATATATATATATATATATATATATATATATATATATATATATATATATATATATATCTCGTGCTGAATGGGTAAAACTAGTCAATTAGCAAAAACTTATTTAAAATAAAGTCCTTTCTAAAATTTTCTCTTATGTATTTAAAGATATACTTTTTTCATTTATGTTTATATAAAAAATAATGACTACCAAAAGAACCTTAGGAAACCTACCTAACCTTATTATAACAAGCTCAATTTAATTTAGCCTAATCCAATTAAATATATTTTATATAAGTTTACAATAATTTAATAATAAACACATTGAAATATATATTTTTCATTAGATTCAGAATGATTTTTTCAAAATTATTGCATATACAAATTTTTCGCTTGCTCTATTCGCCAAGAAGAGCGTTCCTATTTAAGCACGACATATATATATGCTGCATACACTCACTTATTTGCATATTTCACCACCCATAAACAATAAGTCTACGTCAATATTAAGAACAAATACCTTTGTCATCAGTAACTCAATTATCACAATTGTCTTTCCATTAACTAACAATTTGCATAAATATACAATACCACTTAAATTTACAATGTACATGGTACAAGGAAACACAAGATGTCGACAGAATACACACAAATTTTACACAATATTGAGTTTACATATTCCTCGATTTGATTATTCGGTTAGAACATGAACAATAATATTATAGAATTCAAAATAATTAAATTGCACCATTGTTATGAAATATTACAAATGAAGGCATCATTATAGGTGACTCACGAGCGAATCAACAGCCTGGGTTGACTGCTATTCAAATTCTGTGGTTGAGACAGCACAACCGTGTAGCAGGAGAACTTCAGAGACTGAACCCCCAGTGGTCAGACGAGGCTGTCTTCCAGGAGACCCGCAGGATCATCACTGCCCTGGAACAACACATTATTTACAACGAGTGGCTCCCCATCGTATTAGGTGAGTAGTGTCGGCGTACTCAAGAAGTGAACTAATACGCCACATGTGATACTCTCCTTGCTCCATGGGCTTTGTGGGGTTTAAACTTTGCATTTAGTGCAGGAGATAAGACGATTAAAACCGCAAAACATTGCGCTTTTTCATAAAAGAAAGAAGGTTAATGGATAGTTGGCCATGGTCATTATGAGCAAATTTGTACACGGAGTCACTGCCATTGTGGTAATTCAATAGCAGTGCTGTCATGGCAGTAAATAAATGGATGTACTCCATGATTTTGATCAAGAGTTCTAATAAAGCAATTTCCAATAATGGGAAATAATGCTTAGTTGTTATTGCAACCATGTTGAACATTTGTACTATTATTATTATTATTTTCTTGTTGATATTGGTGCACGTGCACTACATGGTTAAACTAATTATGGCTCTTGATTTCATGCTTGTTCACTAATAATTTAAAGAATACGTTAACTTACTGTCTAGAGTTGAAATTGAAGCTTAAATTTGCCAGATTCATTTTCGACACTGGATTGAAAAAACTGTTAGAACTAGATATACTTAAACTGTAAATGATTCAAGACAGAAGTTATATCAAGGTATACATTATACACTAGAAATACCACGAAAAATAACTTCTTGACTACTAATCAATAATGCATATTGGTATACAACCTGAACAAAACAGGTAACATACCCCCTCCTCTCCTCCACATCCTGCTTCCAGTATGCCACTATCTCTCCTCTGACAGGTAATAGACAGTTAAATTTTCATTTACTGTACAGTATTTCAGTTAAATTTCTTTTAGTATTCATTTTAACAGTTTTATGTAGTAGTACATTTTTACTAAATTATTATATTGTCATTTGGGGTCTGGAACGGATTAATTCTGTTTACATTATTCTTTATGAGAAAAATTGCTTTGGTTGTCAAATTGACATCTCGAACGAATTAAATTTGACAACCGAGATTCCACTGTATTAACTGGATGTGCACTGTAAACAAACAGCGAGTAAACATATATAAGTCAATGTCTGTCTCACTTTCAGGAAAGAATCTTATGGCAGCCTTCGGTCTGAATACACTTAGATCAGGATTCAGTAGAGATTATAACCCCAACATCAACCCCAACATGAACAATGAATTCTCCACGGCAGCCTTCAGATTTGGGCACAGCTTGGTGCAAGGAACTCTCCGGTGAGTAATATATATATATATATATATATATATATATATATATATATATATATATATATATATATTATATATATATATATATATATATATATATATATATATATATATATATATATATAATATATATGGTAGTAGGTTGGTAGACAGCAACCACCCAGGGAGGTACTACCGTCCTGCCAAGTGAGTGTAAAACGAAAGCCTGTAATTGTTTTACATGATGGTAGGATTGCTGGTGTCCTTTTTTCTGTCTCATGAACATGCAAGATTTCAGGTACGTCTTGCTACTTCTACTTACACTTAGGTCACACTACACATACATGTACAAGCACATATATACACACCCCTCTGGGTTTTCTTCTATTTTCTTTCTAGTTCTTATTCTTGTTTATTTCCTCTTATCTCCATGGGGAAGTGGAACAGAATTCTTCCTCCGTAAGCCATGCGTGTTGTAAGAGGCGACTAAAATGCCGGGAGCAAGGGGCTAGTAACCTCTTCTCCTGTATATATTACTAAATGTAAAAGGAGAAACTTTCGTTTTTCCTTTTGGGCCACCCCGCCTCGGTGGGATACGGCCGGTGTGTTGAAAGAAAGAAGAAAGATATATATATATATATATATATATATATATATATATATATATATATATATATATATATGTAAAACAATTATAGGCTTTCATTTCACACTCACTTGGCAGGACGGTAGTTCCTCCCTGGGTGGTTGCTGTCTACCAACCTACTACCATATATATATATATTATATATATATATATATATATATATATATATATATATATATATATATATATTATATATATATATATATATATATATATATATATATATATATATATATATATATATATATAATATATATGGTAGTAGGTTGGTAGACAGCAACCACCCAGGGAGGAACTACCGTCCTGCCAAGTGAGTGTGAAATGAAAGCCTATAATTGTTTTACATGATGGTAGGATTGCTGGTGTCTTTTGTCTGTTTCATAAATATGCAAGATTACAGGTACGTCTTGCTACTTCTACTTACACTTAGGTCACACTACCCATACATGTACACGTTTATTTATACACACTCATCTGAGTTTTCTTTGATTTTATCTTAAAAGTTCTTGGTCTTATTACTTTTCCTTTTATATCCATGGGGAAGTGGAATAAGAATCTTTCCTCCGTAAGCCATGCGTGTTTTAAGAGTCAACTAAAATGCCGGGAACAATGGGCTAGTAGCCCCTTTTCCTGTAATAATTACTAAAAAGAATAATAATAAGAAAATTATCAAAGTGGGAAGTCTGAATGTGCGTGGATGTTGTGCAAATGATAAGAAAGAGATGATTGTGGATGTTATGAATGAGAAGAAGCTGGATGTCCTGGCTTTAAGTGAAACAAAGCTGAAGGGGGTGGGAGAGTTTCAGTGGAGAGGAATAAATGGGATTAGGTCAGGGGTTTCAAATAGAGTTAGAGCTAAAGAAGGAACAGCAATAATGTTGAAGGATAAGTTATGGCAGGAAAAGAGGGACTATAAGTGTATGAATTCAAGGATTATGTGGAGTAAAATAAAGGTTGGATGTGAAAAGTGGGTTATAATAAGCGTGTATGCACCTGGAAAAGAGAGAAGTGTAGAGGAGAGAGAGAGAGATTTTGGGAAATGTTGAGTGAGTGCGTGGAGAGTTTTGAACCAAGTGTGAGAGTAATGGTGGTTGGGGATTTCAATGCTAAAGTGGGCAAAAATGTTGTGGAGGGAGTAGTAGGTAAATTTGGGGTGCCAGGGGTAAATGAAAACGGGGAGCCTTTAATTGAGCTATGTGTAGAACGAGGTTTGGTAATAAGTAATACATATTTTATGGAGAAGAGGATAAATAAATATACAAGGTATGATATAGCACGTAATGAAAGTAGTTAGATTATGTATTGGTGGATAAAAGGTTGATGGATAGGCGCCAGGATGTACACGTTTATAGAGGGGCAACTGATATATCGAATCATTATTTAGTTGTAGCTACAGTTAGAGTAAGAGGTAGATGGGAAAAGAGGAAAATGGCAACAAGTAAGAGGGAGGTGAAAGTGTATAAACTAAGAGAGGAGGAAGTTCGGGTGAGATATAAGCAACTATTGGAAGAAAGGTGGACTGGTACAAGTATGAGTAGTGGGGGGGTTGAAGAGGGTTGGAATAGTTATAAAAATGCAGTATTAGAATGTGAGGCAGAAGTTTGTGGTTACAGGAGGGTGGGGGCAGGAGGAAAGAGGAGTGATTGGTGGAATGATGAAGTAAAGGGTGTGATAAAAGAGAAAAGGGTAGCGTATGAGAGGTATTTACAAATCAGAAGTGTTATAAGAAGAGTAGAGTATTTGGAGAGTAAAAGAAAGGTGAAGAGAGTGGTGAGAGAGTGCAAAAGGAGAACGGATGATAGAGTGGGAGAGGTACTGTCAAGAAATTTTAATGAAAATAAGAAAAAATTTTGGAGTGAGTTAAACAAGTTAAGAAAGCCTAGGGAACAAATGGATTTGTCAATTAAAAACAGAGTAGGGGAGTTAGTAGATGGGGAGATGGAGGTTTTGGGTAGATGGCAAGAATATTTTGAGGAACTTTTAAATATCGACGATGAAAGGGAGGCGGTAATTTCATGCACTGGCCAGGGAGGTATACCATCTTTTAGGGGTGAAGAAGAACAGGATGTGAGTGTAGGGGAGGTGCGTGAGGCATTACTTAGAATGAAAGGGGATAAAGCAGCTAGAACTGACGGGATCATGACAGAAATGTTAAAAGCAGGGGGGGGATGTAGTGTTGGAGTGGCTGGTATTTTTGTTTAATAAATGTATGAAAGAGGGGAAGGTACCTAGGGACTGGCAGAGAGCATCTATAGTCCCTTTATATAAAGGGAAAGGGAACAAAAGAGATTGTAAAAATTATAGAGGAATAAGTTTACTGAGTATACCAGGAAAAGTGTACGGAAGGGTTATAATTGAAAGTATTAGAGGTAAGACAATGTAGGATTGCGGATGAGCAAGGAGGTTTTAGAGTGGGTAGGGGATGTGTAGATCAAGTGTTTACATTGAGGCATATATGTGAACAGTATTAAGATAAAGGTAGGGAAGTTTTTATTGCATTTATGGATTTAATTGCAAAGGTTAGTGGACGAGTTTGGGAGTGTGTGTAAAGGTAGAAAGTTGAAAGTGAACATAGAAAAGAGTAAGGTGATGAGGGTATCAAATCATTTAGATAAAGAAAAATTGGATATCAAATTGGGGAGGAGGAGTATGGAAGAAGTGAATGTTTTCAGATATTTGGGAGTTGACGTGTCGGCGGATGGATTTATGAAGGATGAGGTTAATCATAGAATTGATGAGGGAAAAAAGGTGAGTGGTGTGTTGGGGTATATTTGGAGACAAAAAACGTTATCTATGGAGACAAAGAAGGGAATGTATGAAAGTATAGTGGTACCAACACTCTTTTATGGATATGAAGCTTGGGTGGAAAATGCAGCAGCGAGGAGGCGGTTGGAGGCAGTGGAGATGTCCTGTCTAAGGGCAATGTGTGGTGTAAATATTATGCAGAAAATTCGGAGTGTGGAAATTAGGAGAAGGTGTGGAGTTAATAAAAGCATTAGTCAGAGGGCAGAAGAGGGGTTGTTGAGGTGGTTTGGTCATTTAGAGAGAATGGATCAAAGTAGAATGACATGTAGAGCATTTAAATCTGTAGGGGAAGGAAGGAGGGGTAGGGGTCGTCCTCGAAAAGGTTGAAAGGAAGGGATAAGGGAGGTTTTGTGGTAGAGGGGCTTGGACTTCCAGCAGGCGTGCGTGAGTGTATTCGATAGGAGTGAATGGAGACGAATGGTATTTGGGACGTGACGATCTGTTGGAGTGTGAGCAGGGTAATATTTAGTGAAGGGATTCAGGGAAACCAGTTATTTTTATATAGCCGGACTTGAGTCCTGGAAATGGGAAGTACAATGCCTGCACTCTAAAGGAGGGGTTTGGGATATTGGCAGTTTGGAGGGATATGTTGTGTATCTTTATACGTATATGCTTCTAAACTGTTGTATTCTGAGCACCTCTGCAAAAACAGTGATTATGTGTGAGCGAAGTTAATGTGTTGAATGATGAAAGTATTTTCTTTTTTCTTTTTTGGGATTTTTATTCTTTTTTGGGTCACCCTGCCTCGGTGGGAGACGGCCGGCTTGTTAATATATATATATATATATATATATATATATATATATATATATATATATATATATATATATATATATATATATATATATATATACAGTATAATTATATATATATATATATATATATATATATATATATATATATATATTTTTTTTTTTTTTTCAACAAGTCGGCCGTCTCCCACCGAGGCAGGGTGACCCAAAAAAGAAAGAAAATCCCCAAAAAGAAAATACTTTCATCATCATTCAACACTTTCACCACACTCACACATTATCACTGCTTTTGCAGAGGTGCTCAGAATACAACAGTTTAGAAGCATACACATATAAAGATACACAACATATCCCTCCAAACTGCCAATATCCCAAACCCCTCCTTTAAAGTGCAGGCATTGTACTTCCCATTTCCAGGACTCAAGTCCGACTATATGAAAATATATATATATGTATATATATATATATATATATATATATATATATATATATATATATATATATTTATATATATATATAATATATATATATATATATATAATATATATATATATATATAATATATATATATATATATATATATATATATATATATATACATATATATATATATATATATATATATATATATATATACATATATACATATATATATATATATATATATATATATATATATATATATATATATATATATATATATATATATGTCGTGCCGAATATGTAAAACTGGTCATTTAGCAAGAACTCATTTAAAATTAAGTTCTTTCTAAAATTTTCTCTTATATGTTTAAAGATATATTTTTTCATTAATGTTAATGTAAAAATTTTTAATTTTGCTCCAAAAGAATCTTAGAAAACTTACCTAACCTTGCTGTAACAAGAACAATTTATTTTAGCCTAACCCAACTAAATATATTTTAGATTTGTTTACAATAATTTAATACTAAACAAGCACAGTGAAACATATTTTTTTCGTTAGGTTCAGAATGATTTTGGCGAAATTATTGCATACACAAATTTTCGCTTGTCCTATATGGCAAGATGAGCGTTGCTATTTAAGCCAAGATGGCAAGTTTTGCCTATTCGGCACGACATACATACATATATATATATATATATATATATATATATATATATATATATATATATATATATATATATATATATATATATATATATATATATATATATCTTTCAACAAACCGGCCGTATCCCACCAAGGCAGGGTGACCTAAAAAGAAAAGCAAAAGTTTCTCTCTTTAGCTTTAGTAATGTTTACAGGAGAAGGGGTTACTAGCCCCTTGCTCCTGGTATTTTAGTCGCCTCTTACAACACGCATGGCTTACGGAGGAAGAATTCTGTTCCACTTCCCAAACTAAGTATAACTTATTACCATCAACATTTTTCTACATGCAACTCAATTACCTCCTCCCAATAAAGTCCACCCACTCGTCTTTACCTACGTTTCATTTAATGCTGAGATATCCAACTTTTTTTCATTCATAACTTTATCTCAGTTCTTTCTTATCATCTATACAACATCCACACACATGCAGACACCCAAGTTTAATTTTTTATTCGTCTCTTACTACATGAACGGCTTAATAGATAAATTTTTTTAGCCCAGTAATCCCATGGGATTTATTATAACATTGCGCTGCTAGCTAGACTGATCTATTGATAATGTTTTACAATCAGTAAAATTTTATTTGCTGTCTCAAACTTTATGTAGATATTTCAAAACTATTTACATAGTAATGAATGTATGATATAAGATTGTTTACAGTTTTATTTCCTTACTTTTTCTGTTTCCTAGTTTGAAAAAAAAAATCCTGAAAGATTTCCATAGAAAAAAACGAACAAAATACCACATAAAAGGAGTTTTATAATTTATCATTTTTTGGAATTTCATTTATTTTTGCTTTTTTTTTTTTTACCGTGTAGATTGTTCACTCAAAATGGAGGTGTTGACAACATTAAGCTTCGTGACCACTTCAACTCTCCTCATCTCATTGAGTTACAAAATCGTCTAGATGATCTTGTTCGAAGCTTCACACAACTTGCCATGCAGCAGTTTGACGCCTTCGTAACGGAGGACTTGACTAACCATCTATTCCAGGTAGGTAAAGTTAGAGTTTTTATGAAAGTTTTTATATTTCTAACAAATTTGTTACGATATATATATATATATGTGTGTGTGTGTGTGTGTGTGTGTGTGTATGTGTGTGTGTGTGTGTGTGTGTGTATGTGTGTGTACTCACCTAGTTGTACTCACCAAGTTGTGGTTGCAGGGGTCGATTCATAGCTCCTGGCCCCGCCTCTTCACTGATCGCTACTAGGTCCTCTCTCTCCTGCTCCATGAGCTTTATCATACCTCGCTTAAAACTATGTATGGTTCCCGCCTCCACTACGTCACTTTCTAGGCTATTCCACGGCCTGACTACTCTATGACTGAAGAAATACTTCCTAACATCCCTGTGATTCATCTGTGTCTTCAACTTCCAACTGTGTCCCCTTGTTACTGTGTCCAATCTCTGGAACATCCTGTCTTTGTCCACCTCGTCTATTCCGCGCAGTATTTTATATGTCGTTATCATGTCTCCCCTGACCCTCCTGGCCTCCAGTGTCGTCAGGCCGATTTCCCTCAACCTTTCTTCGTAGGACAATCCCCGTAGCTCTGGGACTAGTCTTGTTGCAAACCTTTGCACTTTCTCTAATTTCTTGACGTGCTTGACTAGGTGTGGATTCCAAACTGGTGCTGCATACTCCAGTATGTGCCTGACGTAAATGTATACAGAGTCTTGAACGAATCCTTACTGAGGTATCGGAACGCTATCCGTAGGTTTGCCAGGCGCCCGTATGCTGCAGCAGTTATCTGATTGATGTGCGCCTCAGGAGATATGCTCGGTGTTATACTCACCCCAGATCTTTTTCCTTGAGTGAGGTTTGCAGACTTTGGCCATCTAAACTATATTGTGTCTGCGGTCTTCTTTGCCCTTCCCCAATCTTCATGACTTTGCATTTGGCAGGGTTAAACTCAAGGAGCCAGTTGCTGGACCAGGCTTGTAGCCTGTCCAGGTCTCTTTGTAGTCCTGCCTGATCCTCATCCGATTTGATTCTTCTCATTAACTTCACATCGTCCGCAAACAAGGACACTTCTGAGTCTATCCCTTCCGTTATGTCATTCACATATACCAAGAACAGCACAGGTCCTAGGACTGACCCCTGTGGAACCCCGCTTGTCACAGGCGCCCACTCTGACACCTCGTCACGTACCATGACTCGTTGTTGCCTCCCTGTCAGGTATTCTCTGATCCATTGCAGTGCCTTTCCTGTTATGTGTGCCTGATCCTCTAGCTTTTGCAGTAACCTCTTGTGAGGAACTGTGTCGAAGGCCTTCATGCAGTCCAAAAAAATGCAGTCGATCCACCCCTCTCTCTCTTGTCTTACTTCTGTCACCTTGTCATAAAACTCTAGTAGGTTTGTGACACAGGATTTTCCCTCCCTGAAACCATGCTGGTTGTCAATTATACACTTGTTTCTTTCCAGGAGCTCCACCACTCTCCTCCTGATACTTCTCCATGACGCATTATACACGTGATACAGGTCTGTAGTTTAGTGCCTCATGTCTGTCTCCCTTTTTAAAAATTGGGACTACATTTGCCATCTTTCATACCTCGGGGAGTTGCCCAGTTTCAAATGATGTGTTGAAGATCTTCGTTAATGGTACACACAATATCTCTGCTCCCTCTTTAAGGACCCACGGAGAGATGTTGTTTGGTCCCACCACCTTTGAGGTGTCAAGTTCGCATAGCAGCTTCTTCACCTCCTCCTTGGTTATATGTACCTCATCCAGCACTTGCTGGTGCACCCCCCTGCTCTGATTTCCTGGAGTCCTACTGGTTTCCACTGTAAATACTTCTTTAAATCTTGTGTTGAGCTCCTGACATACCTCCCGGTCGTTTCTTGTGAATTCCCCATCACCCTTCCTCAGTCTGATTACCTGGTCCTTGACTGTTGTTTTCCTCCTGATGTGGCTATACAACAGCTTCGGGTCAGTCTTGACTTTCGATGCTGTCATTTTCGTATTGCCGCTGAGTCTCCCTTCTTATCTGAGCATATTCGTTTCTGGCTCTTCGGCTAATCTCTTTATTTTCCTGAGTTCTCTGTCTCTTGTACCTTTTCCATTCTCTAGTACACCTAGTTTTTGCCTCCCTACACCTTTGTGTGTGTGTGTGTGTGTGTGTGTGTGTGTGTGTGTGTGTGTGTGTGTGTGTGTGTGTGTGTGTGTGTGTGTGTGTGTGTGTGTGTGTATGTGTGTGCACTCACCTAGTTGAGGTTGCAGGGGTCGAGTCCGAGCTCCTGTGTGTGTGTGTGTGTGTGTGTGTGTATACATAAAATATGAACTCTGGAGCCCACACCTGGTAACTTGAAATGAAACTACGTCAGTGTTTCTTACCATGCACTAATAGAGTACTTTATTCTGTTTTACAGAGTGCTACATTTTCCATTAAATAATAGGACGCATGTCAGTCATACAGGAGTCAGGTGTTGATAGTGTAGTGAGGATCATATATGGCAGTCATACAGGAGCCAGGTGTTGATAGTGTAGTGAGGATCATGTATGACAGTCATACAGGAGCCAGGTGTTGATAGTGTAGTGAGGATCATGTATGACAGTCATACAGGAGCCACTGCTGTTAGTGTGTACAGTAATAAGGGTTCATGGTACTTCGACTCGTTAACAATGTATAGGTGGACAGAAATCCATACATGCGTTGCCCATAAAACCGTTATGATTCAGGGAGTGTGGCTTATTGATCAGGATTAGTGATTAGTTAAATCAACGTGAATGTATGTTGTGCAAACACTCCTCTGTTATTCCATGAATATAAATTTCTGTATTTTCTCTAGTGCGTTTAATATTTTTCGTATTTAATGCTAGTTGATATCTGGTTAAGCAGATGACTAACTACACGTACATGAATCATACATTGTTACCTGCTCTCAGAATATAAATGTTATTTCTTGCTCGTAACAGACTCCCATGTTTAACTTTGGCTTGGACTTGATGAGTATCAACCTTCAACGTGGCCGCGACCACGGCATCGGCACCTACAACAGTTTCAGAGAGATCTGTGGTCTGCCGCGCGCCCGTACCTTCAACGACCTCACTGATCAGATGATTCCTGACGTAAGTGCTGCTTCAACGTTTTTATAACTGTATATTTCTTCTCATTGGCTCTTACGATATTTCTGTGCTTCAACTCCCAAGGTCTTGCACTAGTGTATTTCTGAACATCAGTTAATCTAATTTCTTTATTTTAACCCATTTTTTAATCATCGCTGCCGTTTTACTTTCATTAAAATTGTGTTATTTTAACTGTTGAGAGATATTCTATACATATTCCTAACATGGATATTTTTGCATGTTTACCGCTTTAGCCTAACTCATGTTACCAACCACGAAACAGAATGTTCAAAAACTGGCCAGAGTTTACAAGAGCGTTGATGATATTGACTTCTTCGTGGGTGGACTCTCCGAGAGGCCTCTCCCTGGCAGTCTCCTGGGCTGGACCTTCCTCTGTGTCGTGGGAGACCAGTTCGCCAGACTCAAGAAGGCAGATCGATACTTCTACGACCTCGCAGGACAACCAGGCTCCTTTAACGAAGGTAAAGGTAGACCGGAGTTTCCTATAAAGTATATAAACACAATGCTTTACTGTTGTCGCAGAAGTGAGCTGAATCAAAAATCCAAGATGTGAACTAATGGAGTTTAAATTTACTATATACTGATTCACCTCACTGATGCAAACTTGTGTTAAGCGCACTTTCGTTTTTATAGTAATTTTACATATTTTTCTAACTAGTAGTGACCAAATTACTCTTGTTTTACAGCTCAGCTGCAACAGATCCGTCGCTTCTCTTGGGCCAGGCTCATGTGTGACAACTCCAACATTAACGCCGTCCAACCACTCGCTTTCAGGCAGACCAACAACAGATTGTAAGTCAGGTGTAGTTAGCGTTGTTTAAGGGGCCACCCATCATGGTCATGTCCAGATTTAATTAAAAGGTATTGAATATGACAGGAAGATGTGCGCAATATTTTGATGGCTCATATTTTCATATATTTTGTAGCGAGGAGTATATAAATACATAAATTTTATAAGCATTCTATATTAATCCTTTTATTGTACATTATATATTGTGTATATTATATATCGTATATTCATGCATTACATATTGTATATTTGGACTTACTTGAATGTTTTCTTGCTTGCAGTAATCAACCAGTGCCGTGCAACAATCCCATTATCCCACGACCTGACTGGACACCTTGGCGCGGGGAGAGAGCTGCTGCCTAGTTCTGATGGGCCTTAGATCCTGGATTCTCTGATGGTTTCTTGCTACCACTTCATCTAATAGTTTTTTTTCCTCTCAAGTTTCTTTGGTCCCTTAATAGATCTTGGTTTCTCTGATAGTTCCTTGCTCCTAGCTCTCTTAATAGCTCCTAGTTCGTCTGATAGCTCTTGGTTCGTCTGATTGCTCCTGGTTCCTCTTATAGTTCCTTGTTCTTAACTCATCTGATTGTCCTTGCTCCACTCATTATTCCTCTCCTAGTTCCTCCACTGTGTCTTAGCTTCTTTCTCCACTGTTTATTATTATTGCTGTCCTAGTGGCTAACAAACTGTTTATCCATAACTCATTCTTTAAGCGTTGGTACTAAATGAGTTACAGAGATAACAAAAACGTTTTTGTCAGACCCTACTGGGTAAATAATTCTATAAATATGTATATTACAAAATTGCCAATATTTCAGTATTATATAATACCTTTAATTGATGAAACTACAGATACTGTCAAAAATCTCACAGATCTTTAATAATGAAGTGATTTGTCGTCTTTTCTAGTTTTTTTTTTTTTTGACCTGTTTCTTAGGTTTGTAGTTTTGGACTGTCTAAGAATGTACTATAGCTGTTCTTGCTTTTGTGTTCTACCTACTGTAGTTGATCTGATTGTCTAACACTAGATTAAATGAGGTAATTAGCTATGTGACTGTAACATGAACTAGGTACTACATACAACGACTTTCAGTATATAATAAATAGAAAATACTGTATCTCTGCTGACTATTTCTTAGTCAAAATTGTCTCAGCTGGAATCTTTTTTTTTTCAAATATACGCCCAACAAAACATTGTGATTTTTATCTGTGATTCCCTCACTGTCATTGACTGCGGGCGAGAGAAGACAGACAACACCTTAAATTATTAGGAATCCCTCGAAAGGTGATGTCTACTGTGGCTGCGGCATTTACTTTTTTCTTCCTTCACACTGCCAACGCAATACCTTAAGAACCTTGGCTCTACTCAGCTTCACTTTTTCTAGTTAAAGGCAGGCATAAATTGTTATTGGACATGTGGGTACTAATTTGCCAATTTCATATTCATAACTGTGGAGTATTTTTTCAGAAAGTCTCTTCTGAATGGCATCAAACTTCAAAGTTCGATGCACCGAATTTGAGAAAGATTCTTTACAGTTTTATGCTAATTTATTAATAATGTAGGGCGAAATGACAGTAGTTTGTTGGATTATGTATTGGTAGATAAAAAAACTGTTGAGTAGACCTCAGGATGTACATGTTTATAGAGGGGCCACAGATATATCAGATCACTTTTTAGTTGTAGCTACACTGAGAGTAAAAGGTAGATGGGATACAAGGAGAATAGAAGCATCAGGGAAGAGAGAGGTGAAGGTTTATAAACTAAAAGAGGAGGCAGTTAGGGTAAGATATAAACAGCTGTTGGAGGATAGATGGGCTAATGAGAGCATAGGCAATGGGGTCGAAGAGGTATGGGGTAGGTTTAAAATTGTAGTGTTAGAGTGTTCAGCAGAAGTTTGTGGTTACAGGAAAGTGGGTGCGGGAGGGAAGAGGAGCGATTGGTGGAATGATGATGTGAAGAGAGTAGTAAGGGAGAAAAAGTTAGCATATGAGAAGTTTTTACAAAGTAGAAGTGATGCAAGGAGGAAAGAGTATATGGAGAAAAAGAGAGAGGTTAAGAGAGTGGTGAAGCAATGTAAAAAGAGAGCAAATGAGAGAGTGGGTGAGATGTTATCAACAAATTTTGTTGAAAATAAGAAAAAGTTTGGAGTGAGATTAACAAGTTAAGGAAGCCTAGAGAACAAATGGATTTGTCAGTTAAAAATAGAAAAGGAGAGTTATTAAATGGAGATTTAGAGGTATTGGGAAGATGGAGGGAATATTTTGAGGAATTGTTAAATGATGATGAAGATAGGGAAGCTGTGATTTCGTGTATAGGGCAAGGAGGAATAACATCTTGTAGGAGTGAGGAAGAGCCAGTTGTGAGTGTGGGAGAAGTTTGTGAGGCAATAGGTAAAATGAAAGGGGGTAAGGCAGCCGGGATTGATGGGATAAAGAGAGAAATGTTAAAAGCAGGTGGGGATATAGTTTTGGAGTGGTTGGTGCAATTATTTAATAAATGTATGGAAGAGGGTAAGGTACCTAGGGATTGGCAGAGAGCATGCATAGTTCCTTTGTATAAAGGCAAAGGGGACAAAAGAGAGTGCAAAAATTATAGGGGGATAAGTCTGTTGAGTATACCTGGTAAAGTGTATGGTAGAGTTATTATTGAAAGAATTAAGAGTAAGACGGAGAATAGGATAGCAGATGAACAAGGTAGGGGGTATGTGGACGAGGTGTTTACTGTAAAACATATAAGTGAACAGTATTTAGATAAGGCTAAAGAGGTTTTTGTTGCATTTATGGATTTGGAAAAGGCGTATGACAGTTGCTCTTTGCTGATGACACTGTGCTCTTGGGAGATTCTGAAGAGAAGTTGCAGAGGTTGGTGGATGAATTTGGTAGGGTGTGCAAAAGAAGAAAATTAAAAGTGAATACAGGAAAGAGTAAGGTTATGAGGATAACAAAAAGATTAGGTGATGAAAGATTGGATATCAGATTGGAGGGAGAGAGTATGGAGGAGGTGAATGTATTCAGATATTTGGGAGTGGACGTGTCAGCAGATGGGTCTATGAAAGATGAGGTGAATCATAGAATTGATGAGGGGAAAAGGGTGAGCGGTACACTTAGGAGTCTGTGGAGACAAAGAACTTTGTCCTTGGAGGCAAAGAGGGGAATGTATGAGAGTATAGTTTTACCAATGCTCTTATATGGGTGTGAAGCATGGGTGATGAATGTTGCAGCGAGGAGAAGGCTGGAGGCAGTGGAGATGTCATGTCTGAGGGCAATGTGTGGTGTGAATATAATGCAGAGAATTCGTAGTTTGGAAGTTAGGAGGAGGTGCGGGATTACCAAAACTGTTGTCCAGAGGGCTGAGGAAAGGTTGTTGAGGTGGTTCGGACATGTAGAGAGAATGGAGCGAAACAGAATGACTTCAAGAGTGTATCAGTCTATACTGGAAGGAAGGCGGGGTAGGGGTCGGCCTAGGAATGGTTGGAGGGAGGGGGTAAAAGAGGTTTTGTGTGCGAGGGGCTTGGACTTCCAGCGGGCATGCGTGAGCGTGTTTGAAAGGAGTGAATGGAGACAAATGGTTTTTAATACTTGACGTGCTGTTGGAGTGTGAGCAAAGTAACATTTATGAAGGGGTTCAGGGAAACCGGCAGGCCGGACTTGAGTCCTGGAGATGGGAAGTACAGTGCCTGCACTCTGAAGGAGGGGTGTTAATGTTGCAGTTTAAAAACTGTTGTGTAAAGCACCCTTCTGGCAAGACAGTGATGGAGTGAATGATGGTGAAAGTTTTTCTTTTTCGGGCCACCCTGCCTTGGTGGGAATCGGCCAGTGTGTTAATAAAAAAAATTATTAATATTCCAACAGGAAATAAAAATAGGATTATTGGCTTCCATGCAATAACTGGAAAATTGCTCTTCTAATATACTTCAGAGTTTTAGTACGAATATATTTTGCTCAAAGGAAGGTTCACATTTATTACAAACACAGGTGCGCAGTTAAAGATGTTGTACCTGGCAGTACCTCAAGTCTTAAATAACAAAAAAAGGCACAATACCGTGACTGGAACGATACACAAATAACCCGCACGTAGAAGAGAGGAGCTTACGACGACGTTTCGGTCCGACTTGGACCATTTACAAAGTCACACTAACCAGAAGTGGAGCAGGACGGCTATATATAGGCAGGAAGAGGTAGTGGTGGTAGTAGTAGTAGTAGTAGTAGTAGTGGTAGTAGTGGTGGTAGTAGTAGTAGTAGTAGTAGAAGTAGTAGTAGTAGTAGTAGAAGTAGTAGTAGTGGTAGTGGTAGTAGTGGTAGTAGTAGTAGTAGTGGTAGTAGTAGTAGTAGTAGTAGTAGAAGTAGTAGTAGTGGTAGTAGTGGGGAACTAAGGAGGAGGAGCCAGTCAAATATAAAGAAAGGGGAGCACTGCAAGGGAGCTAGGTGCCCACAGAGGGAGAGCAAGTGCACAGAGGTGGGGGGAAGGGGAAGTGATGAAATATATATGGAAGGAACAGAAACACGAGACAGAAGAAAGAAAGACAACCCTGAGGAGAAAAAAGGAAAGAGGAAAGTGGAAGAGAAAAGAAGAAAAAGTAAAAAATGAGGAATCAGGTTAAGTCAAGTCTTAAGATAAGTATCAACCGCAGCAATTAAAGGCAAACACAAGAGGGTAGTTTTTTATGCATATATTTCCCTCACCAAGATATTTACAGTGTTTACAGAAATGTATAACCTGCAGAATAAAATAATAAGAGCCACTTACTACAGTCAGTTTTTCACCTCAAGAATAACCAGCGAGTGTAAGTGTATACGACCAGCTTTAGTGAACATCTGACACTCAGCCAGGTGGGAAGACATAACCTCAACTCGGCTGGGGACAAGCACTCACCCAGTTGGAAGATTTGAACTGGACAGTCCACCAGAGCAGTGGGGCTCTTACATACCCTGCTCCAGCCTAACTGCCAGTTGACTGGCCGAAAGAGCATGCCAGTGGGTGTGTAATGTACTCGGTGCATACCACACTCCCCACCCGATTGGGCTGTCATCTGGATGGGACAGTATGAGAGGAACCATAGTCCCATTAGTTTTCTTTATTTTGTGCCATTGGCGGCATGCTGCCCGCTTGAGGGACACAATTTTCCCAGCTGATATTGTGCTCTGAGGGTGGGAGTGTGGCATCTGCCGAATAAATACTTGACACACTCTACCCTTCCATCCCAGAGCACTGGGGGGAGAGGTGGCATGTGTCAAGTATGAAAAATTGCATAACTGAAGTGGGTAGCGTGCCAACAATGGCACAAATTAAAGGAAATTAGCTGATAGGACTGCTGCTTTCTCATACCGTCCCATCCAGCTGGCAATGCTCAACAGAAATTAAAATAAAATTTACTTATAAATATCTTTAAAGCCAAGTCCCGGCCACACGGCAGGGCAATAGGCAATAGGATTAACAAAGGTTCAAGGCACTTGTGAACAATGGCATATTCTCTCTCATCGGAAAATAACGTATTTTGGGTTGTACAGTAAGGAAGAAAAACAGCAAAATGCTATCTATTACCCTAATCCTAACCAGCAATACAATATAAACATATTCCCAAGCCCCATGTTGGTTTTTCCAGATGTGCTTGAGATCTTATATGGTTGAAGTCTTAAGGCCCAGCACAAAAGACGAGTATTTTTTATTTTGTATAGAGCTCAGATAAGTCAGCAGATTATGGATGCTGAATACCTCAACCACATGCAGATAGGATACCCAATACACGTCGAAGGGCTCCAGTACTAAGACCAGAGTTAGGGCCTCTTTCTTTATTGTGGAGTAGGTCCATTGGTACGGATGGAAAAATCCCTCCCTAAATGCTGGAAGTAAAGCTGTGTCAGCTCCATGATCACAAGCATCCACCTGTAAAAAAATGGGCTTGAATAATGTGGTGATAATAATGTGGTGATAATACAGAAAGTAAAGATTGCACACAGCAATCTTTACTTTCTGAAAAGCTTCTTGGCACTCTGCAGACCATTTGAATTTGGCTTTATTGCTGGGAAAGGAGGTTATGGATAGTTTTGGATGGCCAAAATATTAGCTTTTTAGATGCTACCATTCCCTTTCCGACTACGTGACCTATAAATGGTGCCTGAAAATTGGCCATAGGAGGACTTACTGAGATTCACTGTTAACTTATATTGACAAAACCTATTAAAAAAGATCGAGTCGAGAAATATACTCATCCTATATGTCAAAAATCATAACTAAATTGTGCAGGTAAGCCTCAGTAGCTACTAGTTCTTTAATAAGATGGGTCAGTTTTTGGAGTGTAGCTGGCATATTCCTTATGCCAAACAGCATCACTATATATTGATAATGGCCTCCTGGAATCACAAAGGTAGAAATTTTCTTGGCCCTGTCAGTTAAAGGAATTTTATAATAACCTCTGAAGAGTCTAATTTGAAAACAAATTTGGGTCTGATGCAATGCTTCTTGGTAAGTAAGACATGTGCAACAGTTAGGTGCCTTTATTCTGAAAAGTTTTGCCTATATGGTAGGCTTCTTCAGAAGAGGCATCACAAGCAGTAAAAACTTTCATATGATTACTTTTCTCTTTCTTACTATGCCTCTTTCCACCAAGCACTCTTCCTCCCTCTCTCAGCCACTTTCGTGTAACCACATACTTCTGCTAAACACTCTAATACTACATTCCTGCTCCAGGAGACACCAAACCACCACAGCAACTATGGCCATGTATCCTGGGATTCTCGCCTTACCTTCAGTGCCTGGAAGGCACTGGCAGGGGCAGGCTATCTACATCAGGAACACTATCCCTCATTCGATCAGTGAGACGTGGAGGTACAGGCCATATTGGTGGCCCGGTGGCCTGGTGGCTAAAGCCCTCATTCGATCTCCGCTGACCCCATCAACTGTGGAGAGGGCGTGGAGGTACAGGCCATCACCTTACACTTGCCAGATGGACCTTTCATGGTTTACAACATATACAGAAGCTATTGGTCCACCCTTGACATTTCAAAAGTGGCAGCACCCACCCACCTGAAGAGTCTTGTTGTGGGTGGGGATGTCAATGCCCACCACCCAATACTTAATTCTGTCTCCCCCACCAACGAAACTGGGAGGCACCTTGCATCTGTGCTGCAGGATGTATCTGAGATCGCCCTTCTCAACAATGGGGAGCCAACTCATCACTATGGTGGCCACCTTGACATCACACTCATCTCCAGACAGTTGCTCTCGAGTGCAAGATGGGAGGTCCACCCCTGTCTAACCAGTGATCACTTTGCAGTGGTCACCACACTGATGGTCCAGCGGCACCCACCTCTCACACATACCTCAAGATGGAATCTCAAGAAGTCAGACTGGCAGTGCTTCCAGGAGGTCATCGAGCACTGGTGGGCAGAGACTACTCTACCAGAAGATCCAGATGAGGCAGTTCAGAGCCTGCAGGCAGCCTTCACATGGGCAGCTGAGGCAGTCATACCTAGGATTACAGGCAGAGGGTCATACATGCATGACCGGTGGTTCTACAATGAGGAAATCAAGGAGTAGAACCACTGGATCAATGTCGTCCACAAGATGCACAGGTGCAATCCCATGGCTGAGTCCATGCGTTTGGTGTGGCATGCTCACCATGTCTCACACAGGGTCCGGCAAGCTAAATGGTTCAAGTGGTGAGCCTCCCTCAGCTACTCCATCTTTTCTGAGATCTGGACCAAGTTAAGAATGGCCACTGGGCAGTGTTGCAGTGTGGCTTGTGCAAACCCAGACCCTGCAATGGAGGCAGAGCATCTGGTGGAACTTTTCACCTCCAGAGCACCTATGGCTCAACTGCCTCAGGATCTCCAGGACCTCAAGGCCACCCTTCTTCCTAGAAGGATGGTGGTGATCCAAGTGGCATGCCGGGCAAAGGACATCACCGATGAAGACTTCACTGACCGGGAGCTCCAGGCAGCCTTCACATCTAATCAGGACACTGCACCAGGGAATGATGGTGTCACCTATGGCATGATCACTCGGTCTGGCCATTTTGGTCACGAAGCTGTCCTGAGGGTCATCAACCAGACTTGGAGAGCCAGCAGACTCCCTGCGGTACGGAAGGAGGCCGACATCATACCAATTCCTAAGCCCGGGGATCCTGGCAGCGTGAAATCCATTTCCCTCACCAGTTGCATCTCCAAGGTGTCTGAGAGGATGGTGTTGGAGCGACTGAGGTGGAAGCTTGGCCCTCCTCATACACACCTCTATGGATTCACCAGAAGAGTGGGCACATTCGAAAGCCTTACCACCTTACTGGCCAGTATTGGGTCGGATGCCCAAGCCCACACTGTTGCCTTCCTCGACCTCGATAAAGCTTTCGAGGTAGCCAGTGCACCTGCCATCCTTGCACTCTTGGCCCACAGGGAAGTTAAGGGCAGACTGCTTGCATGGCTTTGATCCTATCTCCAGGACAGGAGAGCCCGGGTATGTTTCCAGAGGCATACCTCTTCTCTCAAGACCCTGGAAAACGGCACTTAGCAGGGCAGGGTGTATAGTCCCGCCCTGTTCAATGTACTGATGCACCAGCTCGTTTGCCTGCCTTTCTCCACAGGTACTTTCCTGCTCTTGTCATATTCAGGAAGTGCCGGCTGTTGCATCGCGCCCAGGAGAGTCTCGATCTGCTGGCTTAAATTTGCCATCACCTGGGGCTCAAGATATCTGCAGCAAAACCCAAAACCATGATCCTTCACACCAGGGAACCCAATCAGAGGCTGCTGATCCTGGGCATCGATCTGGAATGAGTTCACAACTATAGGTACCTTGGTATCTACATCAACAGGTGCCTCACCTTCCAGAAACATGTATGCCATATCAAAGAGAGGGCTCTGCAGAGGGTCAGGGCAATGAGTGCCATGTCCAACCCTAGGGTCGGGGCCAGCCTCGAGGTCGTGATGTTGTTCTACATACAGGCCATAAACTCGCTCATCAACTATGGAGCACTTGCTCTGGTTTACGCCAGGCCCAGAAACATCAAGTCTCTCTGTGTGGTCCAGAACACAGTTATACGGGCAATGCTGGGGGCGCCTAGGTGGGCTAATGCAGTGACTGAACTTCGAGGCGCAGCTGCAACCCCTTGAGAACAGGATCCAACTTGTAGCTGCCAAGAGGATAGCAAAGTATCTCCGACTCCCAGGAGCTGACAAATTGATGAGGGATATAAGGGTCTGCAAGGGACATAACATTGCACCCCGGCCATCGATTGATGTGGTCAGTTGCAGATGCCACAATGAAGCTCCTGCCCATGCCATTGCTCGAGGCAGGGGGCTGTGACAGGCCAGCAGCGAACTACACAGTGTCAATCCCTTGGGCACAAGAGCTGTTGGTGGTGCACTGGTCAGCCCTACCGGGCAGCAAGAGGCAATGATGGCCAAAGCAACGCCTTGCTTTGGCTATCATTGCGAGTGTGGAAAGCCCTGGGTGTGTGCCGTATTACACCGATGGCTCCAGAGACCCATTAGCAGGCCGCACAGCTGCTGGGATGTTCCACAGCATTCTGACAGCGGGTTGGCGCCTCCAGGACCATTGCACAGTCCACCAGGCTGAACTCTATGCCATCCAACAAGCTCTGCAGCATGTAACTGCAGACCATCAGCATCCCCCCGGTCCTTTATGTTGATTCAAAGTCAGCGATCCAGGCACTTGTGCAGAGAGAGCCAAGGGACAACATACAGCTAATCACATCCTTTTGTGGCGACCTGCAGATGCTCATGGCCCAGGGACGCAGATCCACCATCAATTGGATCCTGAACCATGTGGGTATCCCTGACAATGATACAGCAGATGAGGCTGCTAGGACCGCAATGCTAGAGGCACAGCCACGTGCTGCAATCTCCATCAGCCACAGCCAGATTATGCTATGGGCGTCCAGTGTGGCCAGGTGTCCACTCCCTAACCCTGGAGATTCACGGAGCAGCCGCTGGTACGATAGGGCGACTCACAGGTCACCCCTCCACCTATTCGGACACAGACCAGGGAGCTGCGGGTGAACATCCACCGCCTACGCTTAGGGTATCCCACCACTGCACGGATCGTTAAACAGGCATGAGAGGAGCTCTGTGCCCACTGTGACTGGATGGTTCCAAAATCCCTGGCGCACTACCTGCTAGACTGCCTAGCTACGATGCCCCTTTGCCTCGACACTTCCCAATGACCCCATCAGAGACTTGGAGACCCTACTCCCAGTCATTGCACGGCAACCTCTCCCCCCTCCCGGTGAAGTCGCTATGAAGGCCTGCTGAGGGCCTCTGTTGCACCACACACCAACCACAATTAGAGCAGACTAACTTTTTGGGACATCAGTTGTCCACAGAACCGGAGAGGTGCCCCTCTTCCCACCGAAGGACTGCCATGCAAGTAAAAAAAAGAGAAGATAAACCACACTTCCCTACGCGGGGAGCCGATGCCGAGTCACCAAATTGGAAGAGACCAGGGCCGGGATCCATACTGGCAAATCACCTAGAATAGAACAGAATAGAATAGACTAACACTCAGGTACCCATTTTAGCACAGAAGGTGTCTTAAGGAAACACGTCCACCCCCCCCCCCAGACCTCAGTGTGTGAGCCGAGTGCGCTAGCGATCAAGTTACTGCCTCCTCCTTTAATTTACACTCACTGCAGCTACAACTGAAAAATTATCTGATATATATGTGGCCCCTCTATAAACATGTAAATCCTGAAGTGTACCCATAAGTCTTTTATTTACCGGTTTATAGTCTAACAAACTACTGTCATTACAATGGTATAAGTAGCCTCATTACGTCCTATATCGTATCTTGTATGCTTATTTATCCTTTTTTTTTTTTTTCTTAAAATATGTATTACCTATTACCAAACCCCTTTTTTTAAGAACATAAAAAAGGAGGAACACTGCAGCAGGCCTGTTGGCCCATACCGTACAAAGTTCAATCAAGGGCTCCCATTATCATATACACCTGGCGCCCCAAACTTACCTGACACACCTCTACAGCCGCTTCACCCACTAGACCATTCATGTCCCCCACCACAACTACTCTCTCACTTAGTTCAAATCTTAGAATTTAGAATATATGTTTATTTTAAGAATATGAGTTTTAGTTTTTTTACAGATGTTAATATGGAGGTCGAGGGCATTTATTTCTAATCAAGCCCTAATTTTTATTAGGGCTTGAGTTTGTTATGCTAATTATGTTAGGTATAATGAAGGTAAATATGGCTCGAGTAGAACTGATTTGTTTTTTTATATTTTCTTATATTATTATTATTTTGGCTGCTTGTGAGGGAACTTTAGGATTATCTTTGTTTCTGTTGTGCGTTCTCATGGATATTGTTATTTTAGGCGGTTAAGTTAGGTAAGATTCGTCAGGAAACAGGATAAGTGTTTCTTGACGCGGGGTCTTAGTCATATGATGACCTGCCACTGGAGCTTTTAGTTATCTGACGGAGGCCTTCCACTGGCTTACCTATCCACCGACTTAAAATTTTCAATAATCAGTTCGTAGTTGATTATTTTAGGAAGTATGGTACGTTGACATGTTTAAAGTTTTTTATGCTGAATTTGTTACTGACGGCTTTTGTTAGGAAGTGAAACATGGCTAAGGTGAGATTGTTTTGTGTTTCCTGATACTGTCAAGCATAAAACAGGATTTTTATTTCTTTTAGGATATGTTTTAGTTATATTAAGGGTATAGATTGTAAGGGGGATAAATAAAAAATTTTTATCCTGGATTTTTGTTGGCTAATTTGATTTTGTTAATTTTATTATTAACATTTATTGCTAATATTTATTAAAGAACTTTGGATATTAATTTCCATATGATGAAATGTGTATTTTTTCTGATTTCCATCTTATCTTCAACGTTAATATTTCACTATATTACCTGCTTTTTCCACACTCTGCACCATTCCAATCGCGTGTATTTAGGCGCAGAGGATATACAATACCAGGATACCTTGGGTGGGTCGCACACACAACAAATTTCATCCAGTTAATTTAACTTGACAGTGTCACGTCACACGGCATTAACACAACTCATGCAATTTCTACACCACAACGGCCAGGGAAGTTCCCTCGTTATTATTTTACCCTTTAACCTGTGACTGAGCCTTCAGAGAGTGTTTTGTGTTAGATGAGGATATCAGTGGTATATTAGGAAGTACACTGCTGTACCTGTGCTCTGCCTGGTTATTAGTATACGTGTAGTTTTAGTATTTATTGGTTGATCTAAAGAATACTTAATTATTCCCTAGATATTTTATTCATTGTTTAGGTTTATTATAGGCTTTACGGGATTAATTTATTAGACATTCTTGTGTTATGATGCTGAACGAGTATCATGATTATTTCGAGTGTCAATCATGTTATATCGAGTGACACGTTACATGTGGTCCGTCGATTTTACAGTCGATTTGTGTTCTCAGTCGAGATATTTCTATGGAATTATCTATGTGAGGAACCTTGATTCCTCGGTAGCTTTATTAAAGTTCCTCGCAACAGGAATACTAGCCTAGACAGAAGCATCTTAGAGGATGCAAATGAGTGCAGGTTATTTACAGTGAAGTGTCTCTCAGATAATTTAAGGGTTAGGTCTTAAGCATAATAATAACCCAGTAAACCGAATAACTACTGTACCTATCCCTTCTTGGGGGATAATTGATGACTCCTGCAGTCTTTCTCAATCCCAGAGAACGTGAGTGGCAGGAACCATCAGATAAGCTAACCTTCGGGATTCCCTAACTCTCCATAATACCTCACTCACGAAAAATAATATACTCAACTCCTCCTCCTCCTCCATCACTACCCCTCCACCTCCTCTTCCTCTCCCCTCCCATCTCTTCACTTCCTCGTACTTTCCCTTCCGTCTCCTCCTCGTTCTCTTCCTCCTATTCCTTCTTTTTCTTCTTCCTAATCTTCTTCCTCTGCCTCCTCCTTATCATCATCATCCAGTTGACTCCCCTTCTAGCCAGCACAAACAACCACTGAAGAATGATTCTTAGTCATTTTTGTTTTTGAAGTAATATCCTGCTAGGACTCGACCAACACAAAGACTGGTAACCTAGACATATTTAATGTTATCAAGCTATCTTCATGTTGTTATAAAGCTATCTTCATGTTGTTATAAAGCTATCTTCATGTTGTTATCAAGCTATCTTCATGTTGTTATAAAGCTATCTTCATGTTGTTATAAAGCTATCTTCATGTTATAAAGCTATCTTCATGTTGTTATGAAGCTATCTTCATGTTGTTATAAAGCTATCTTCATGTTGTTATGAAGCTATCTTCATGTTGTTATAAAGCTATCTTCATGTTGTTATGAAGCTATCTTCATGTTGTTATAAAGTTATCTTCATGTTGTTATAAAGCTATCTTCATGTTGTTATAAAGCTATCTTCATGTTGTTATGAAGCTATCTTCATGTTGTTATAAAGCTATCTTCATGTTGTTATGAAGGTATCTTCATGTTGTTATAAAGCTATCTTCATGTTGTTATAAAGCTATCTTCATGTTGTTATAAAGCTATCTTCATGTTGTTATGAAGGTATCTTCATGTTGTTATAAAGCTATCTTCATGTTGTTATAAAGCTATCTTCATGTTGTTATGAAGCTATCTTCATGTTGTTATAAAGCTATCTTCATGTTGTTATAAAGCTATCTTCATGTTGTTATGAAGCTATCTTCATGTTGTTATAAAGCTATCTTCATGTTGTTATAAAGCTATCTTCATGTTGTTATGAAGCTATCTTCATGTTGTTATGAAGGTATCTTCATGTTGTTATGAAGGTATCTTCATGTTGTTATGAAGCTATCTTCATGTTGTTATGAAGCTATCTTCATGTTGTTATGAAGCTATCTTCATGTTGTTATAAAGCTATCTTCATGTTGTTATAAAGCTATCTTCATGTTATTATGAAGCTATCTTCATGTTGTTATGAAGGTATGTTCATGTTGTTATGAAGGTATGTTCATGTTGTTATAAAGCTATCTTCATGTTGTTATGAAGCTATCTTCATGTTATGAAGGTATGTTCATGTTGTTATAAAGCTATCTTCATGTTGTTATGAAGGTATGTTCATGTTGTTATAAAGCTATCTTCATGTTGTTATGAAGCTATCTTCATGTTGTTATGAAGCTATCTTCATGTTATTATGAAGCTATCTTCATGTTGTTATGAAGCTATCTTCATGTTGTTATGAAGCTATCTTCATGTTATTATGAAGCTATCTTCATGTTGTTATGAAGCTATCTTCATGTTGTTATGAAGCTATCTTCATGTTGTTATAAAGCTATCTTCATGTTGTTATGAAGCTATCTTCATGTTGTTATAAAGCTATCTTCATGTTGTTATGAAGCTATCTTCATGTTATTATGAAGCTATCTTCATGTTGTTATGAAGCTATCTTCATGTTGTTATGAAGCTATCTTCATGTTGTTATGAAGCTATCTTCATGTTGTTATGAAGCTATCTTCATGTTGTTATGAAGCTATCTTCATGTTGTTATGAAGGTATGTTCATGTTGTTATAAAGCTATCTTCATGTTGTTATGAAGCTATCTTCATGTTGTTATGAAGCTATCTTCATGTTGTAATGAAGCTATCTTCATGTTGTTATAAAGCTATCTTCATGTTGTTATGAAGCTATCTTCATGTTGTTATGAAGCTATCTTCATGTTGTTATGAAGCTATCTTCATGTTGTTATGAAGGTATGTTCATGTTGTTATAAAGCTATCTTCATGTTGTTATGAAGCTATCTTCATGTTGTTATGAAGCTATCTTCATGTTGTAATGAAGCTATCTTCATGTTGTTATGAAGCTATCTTCATGTTGTTATGAAGCTATCTTCATGTTATGAAGCTATCTTCATGTTGTTATGAAGGTATCTTCATGTTGTTATGAAGCTATCTTCATGTTGTTATAAAGCTATCTTCATGCTATGTTATTATGGTATCTTCATGCTATGTTATGAAGGTATCTTCATGTTGTATCTTCATGAATGCTATCTTCATGTATTATGAAGGTATCTTCATGAAGAAGGTATCTATCTTCATGTTGTTATGAAGGTATCTATGCTTCATGTTGTTATGAAGCTATCTTCATGTTGTTATGAAGGTATCTTCATGTTGTTATGAAGGTATCTTCTTCATGTTATGTTGTTATGAAGCTATTATGAAGGTATCTTCATGTTGTTATGAAGGTATGATTATGAAGGTATCTATCTTCATGTTGTTATGAAGCTATCTTCATGCTATGTTATGAAGGTATCTTCATGCTATGTTATGAAGCTTCTTCATGTTGTATCTTCATGATGAGGTATGCTATTATGAAGGTATCTTCATGTTGTTATGAAGCTATCTTCATGCTATGTTATGAAGGTATCTTCATGCTATTATGAAGGTATCTTCATGAAGAAGGTATCTATCTTCATGTTGTTATGAAGGTATCTTCATGCTATTATGAAGGTATCTTCATGTTGTTATGAAGGTATCTTCATGCTATTATGAAGGTATCTTCATGTTGTTATGAAGGTATCTTCATGCTATTATGAAGGTATCTTCATGTTGTTATGAAGGTATCTTCATGCTATTATGAAGGTATCTTCATGCTATTATGAAGGTATCTTCATGCTATTATGAAGCTATCTTCATGCTATTATGAAGCTATCTTCATGTTGTTATAAAGCTATCTTCATGCTATTATGAAGGTATCTTCATGCTATTATGAAGGTATCTTCATGCTATTATGAAGGTATCTTCATGCTATTATGAAGGTATCTTCATGCTATTATGAAGGTATCTTCATGTTGTTATGAAGGTATCTTCATGCTATTATGAAGGTATCTTCATGCTATTATGAAGGTATCTTCATGCTATTATGAAGGTATCTTCATGCTATTATGAAGGTATCTTCATGCTATTATGAAGGTATCTTCATGTTGTTATGAAGGTATCTTCATGCTATTATGAAGGTATCTTCATGCTATTATGAAGGTATCTTCATGCTATTATGAAGGTATCTTCATGCTATTATGAAGGTATCTTCATGCTATTATGAAGGTATCTTCATGCTATTATGAAGGTATCTTCATGCTATTATGAAGGTATCTTCATGCTATTATGAAGGTATCTTCATGCTATTATGAAGCTATCTTCATGCTATTATGAAGGTATCTTCATGCTATTATGAAGGTATCTTCATGCTATTATGAAGGTATCTTCATGCTATTATGAAGGTATCTTCATGTTGTTATGAAGGTATCTTCATGCTATTATGAAGGTATCTTCATGCTATTATGAAGGTATCTTCATGCTATTATGAAGGTATCTTCATGCTATTATGAAGGTATCTTCATGCTATTATGAAGGTATCTTCATGCTATTATGAAGGTATCTTCATGTTGTTATGAAGGTATCTTCGTGTTGTTATAAAGCTATCTTCATGTTGTTATAAAGCTATCTTCATGTTATTATGAAGCTATCTTCATGTTGTTATGAAGGTATCTTCATGTTGTTATGAAGCTATCTTCATGTTGTTATGAAGCTATCTTCATGTTGTTATGAAGCTATCTTCATGTTGTTATGAAGCTATCTTCATGTTGTTATGAAGCTATCTTCATGTTGTTATGAAGCTATCTTCATGTTGTTATGAAGCTATCTTCATGTTGTTATGAAGCTATCTTCATGCTGTTATGAAGGTATGTTCATGCTGTTATGAAGGTATGTTCATGCTGTTATGAAGGTATCTTCATGCTGTTATGAAGGTATGTTCATGCTGTTATGAAGGTATCTTCATGCTATTATGAAGGTATGTTCATGCTGTTATGAAGGTATGTTCATGCTGTCACTAAGTTACCTCCGTGCCAGAATCGTCTGACACAAACTTGTCGTAAATCAGTGAATATTATAAAATATATCAACGAGGAAAGGGGATATTTTGTTCGTCAGAAAACAGGAACGCTCCTCCTGACGTGAATCATCGTCAGGCGATGACGCCATCAGTTATCAAGCAGTCTCTGGTTTACAAGTATTATATACCCATGGTTTAGCAGCTGGTGGCTTACTAGTTTTATATATACATGGTTTAACAACCGTTGCCTTACTAGAGGTAGATTATTCCACCCAATTAAAAAAATAAATAATTGTAGTTTAGTGTCTTATGAAATGGCAGAAAACGCACTGACTCTGGAAGTTCAAGCAGGTGAGAGTCGACTCTTAGTATGTGACAACAACTGTGTTACCAAAGTATATCACAATATTTATGGTATTTTCCACGAGAGAAAAAACGGAGAAGAGTAACGTAGATTACCCACATACATCACACAGCTTAGGAAACATTACTTTGCAGGTGTGTAAGAACGCCAATCCTGCTGAATATATTTGCGTTTTGTGTAAAAGGCCTACTGACAATTTTAAGTAAAATGCCTACTGGCAGTTTTGTGTAAAAAAGTTGCTGGCATCTATATGTAAAAGGTCTGGTGGTAGTTTTATGTAAAAGGTCTGCGGGCAGTGTGGAGTATATGGTGATGCTAATAATACAACAATAGAGATGTATAATATAACATCAGCCTTGACGCTTTGTCATCCTGTGTCTAAAATATTATTTCCTCTCCCAACAATGTGTCAGTTTCAGAGTGAAAAGCGTGTAAAACAAGTGTGACACATGTCTAACATATGCTATGGAACTATATTATTGTTGGTAACCTTTGGAATACTACGGTTTTTTCCTTAGTGTCCTTAATGGAGGGTAGGAAGACATGCCGGGGCAACACTAAGAACAGCTGCTGTTTTTACTGCTTCCGCTGCTACTGCTATTGCTACTGTTGTTGTTGTTGTTGTTATTATTACTGCTATTGTTATAATACTCCTGTTGCTACTGTTGTTACTACTGCTGTTGTTGCTGCTCCGTCTGTTGGTGGTGCTGCTGCTGTTACTGGTGCTGCTGTTGTTACTACTGCTGCTACTACTGTTGTTGCTACTACTGCTGCTGCTGCTACTGTTGTTGCTACTACTGCTGCTGCTACTGTTGTTGCTACTACTGCAACTGTTGTTGCTACTACTGCTGCTGCTACTGTTGTTACTGATGCTACTACCGCTGCTGTTACTGCTACTGTTGTTACTACTGCTGCTACTACCGCTGCTCCTACTGCTACTGTTGTTACTACTGCTGCTACTGTTGTTTTTGCTCCTGCTGCTACTGTTGTTACTACTGCTGCTACTACTACTGCTGCTGCTACTGCTGTTGTTGTTACTACTGCTGCTGCTACTCTTGCTACTGTTGTTGCTCCTGCTACTACTACTGTTGTTACTACTGCTGCAGCTGATACTAATACAGCTACTACTACTGTTCCTGCTGTTGTTGATGCTACTGTCATTCTTGTTGCTGCGGTCTCTTTATGCCTGGAGTTTACCTGGAGAGAGTTCCGCCCCCGCGGCCCGGTCTGTGACCAGGCCTCCTGGTGGATCAGAGCCTGATCAACCAGGCTGTTGCTGCTGGCTGCACGCAAACCAACGTACGAGCCACAGCCCGGCTGATCAGGAACTGACTTTAGGTGCTTGTCCAGTGCCAGCTTGAAGACTGCCAGGGGTCTGTTAGCTTGCGCTAACGTGTAGCTTGCGCTACACGTTAGCGCAAGCTACACGCCAAAGTATTGCCTAGTGTGGGTAGATTGGTAAAGCACTGCGTACCTTGTCCTAAGGTTCGTAGGTTCGAGTCTCCTTCAGCCAGAGATCAGTGTTTGTGTATATTTCGCCTGCTCTCGTGAATTCCTTGCATTGTTCAAATCTCTAGTAAGGCTGATGCATGCAGGGGATGAGATGAAAAGCTGTAAGCCTTCTCCCTGAAAGCTGGCTGCCTTAAATCAAACGTGTAGCGCAAGCTACACGCCAAGGTATTGTCCAGTGTGAGTAGATTGGTAAAGCACTGCGTACCTTGTCCTAAGGTTCGTAGGTTAGAGTCTCCTTCAGCCAGAGATCAGTGTTTGTGTATATATATATATATATATATATATATATATATATATATATATATATATATATTGAAAACAACCAGGGGGGAGTTGGATGATAGCTATAGGCGTTTAATGTTGCAATCAACACATCAGGATCTCGTAATGTTGCAAAACTAAGTACGAAATCCAGGAAGATCCATTCATGGGAACGACTCTAGCTAGAATGAGATGGCATCAAACAGGGCATATGTGCCAGATGCCAGAAAGATGGAGGCAAGAAATTAAAACAGTAGTAGTAGAGGTATAGAGAAACCTATCGACATTAGATATTTAGTAATGACCTAGTGAACGCAACATTGGTATCATGACAAATATTTCCACTCTGTCAGGCTTCAAATAGTATCATTTTACAAGACTTTAATATTCTGATCTCAGAGTGTCTGACAACTATTAGTATGGGAATTTTCCATTGCATAAAGAAAATATGAGAGCAGCAAAAAGATCAAACCCTCCGATTTCCACACTCTGGCCCAATACCCCTCAGGTACATGCTGGTTTATCCATGAGGTTGATTGGGAGCAGCATAAGATACTCACTTCGTCAGTGCATTTATGACAATTTAACAAGTTCAAGTAGGAGGTAAGTTTCAGATTGTGAACAATGCCTTCAGTTATAAAGTTATCTAATTTGAGTAAGCTGTCACTATTATTATATAATGAACATTTATCATGTTTTATAATTGCTGAATCTACAATGTTTTGTTCAAACCAATAGGCGCAAAGAACAATGGCTGCTGACCAATCTGCAGTTATTACAAACCCTGTGACTGAAAATCGCATTTGATTCCTGCACAGTACATATCGAATATCAGTGTTGTGACACCCTAACATCTAGAGGCTTGTTGGTCTGTCTTACTTAAGTTGCAACCATTGCAACCAGTTCTGTAAACCCCACCAACACAATGTTGAGGAGAATTCTTTATCAAAATGCTTTTAACAGTCCATGAATTCTTAAAAGCTACTTGTATGTTAAATCTTGTAAGGGCATTCAGAAGGACAGATAAATTCTGAGTGTATGAGAGAACCAGTACACTCTTGATCCGAGGTGTTATTCTCGGTTCAGCCCTATGATAAGTTTTCCTAGCTGCCATCATCGTTGATTCCACGAACTCCTTAGGGTACCGCATTCTCGTGGCAATACCAATTATTTTCCTAATTTTTTTGTCAAGAAACTCTATCCTGCACACTTGGTAAGCTCTCAGAAACATAATGAGGAAGACACTCCTTTTTACTCTTGTCTCATGATTGGAATAGTAGTGAATGTATGAGCACACATTAGTGGCCTTCCTATTGACTGCAAATTTGAACTTTCTATAATATATATATATATATATATATATATATATATATATATATATATATATATATATATATATATATATATATATATATGCAAACAATCGCAGACAGGCGATCACACACGGAGGGCCCGGGTTCGATTCCCGGCGGGTGGAAACATTTCGACACGTTTCCTTACACTTGTTGTCCTGTTCACCTAGCAGCAAATAGGTACCTGGGTGTTAGTCGACTGGTGTGGGTCGCATCCTGGGGGACAAGATTAAGGACCCCAATGGAAATAAGTTAGACAGTCCTCGATGACGCACTGACTTTCTTGGGTTATCCTGGGTGGCTAACCCTCCGGGGTTAAAAATCCGAACGAAATCTTATCTTATCCTAACTATGCAGGACAAGCCACGAGGGGGTGGAAATCTTTAGCTCAAGTACTTTCACACTTCTCAGTGCATCATCAGGAGTTGTGCAATGTTGCAAGGGAGCAACCGAAGCAGGGAGAGATGTCTCAGAGTAGCGTAGGTGTCACGGGCCACGGTTACCCTTAGACTGGGTTAGTGGTCGGTGTCAACCTCGCCCTACCATCATCCCCCCACTACCCATATGGGGTAGGAGGGTTTCTGAGATTTCAAGTAGGAAATTATAAGATATAAAAGGCCAGCCCCAAGCTTTTTCTAATCGTTGATAACAGGTCATGTAGTTTGAGAAAATAAGTTTTTCGTTAGATACTGTAGACATGGATAGCTATTATTCTGTGTGACCTTTTCAAATAATGAATGAAAAAAATACAATGTGCTCTTTGTCCATTTAAATGTCCTGCTCTGGGGTACTGGAATGTTCTACCCATGTACTCTGAGGTACTGGAATGTTCTACCCATGTACTCTGGGGTACTGGAATGTTCTACCCATGTACTCTGGGGTACTGGAATGTTCTACCCATGTACTCTGGGGTACTGGAATGTTCTACCCATGTACTCTGGGGTACTGGAATGTTCTACCCATGTACTCTGGGGTACTGGAATGTTCTACCCATGTACTCTGGGGTACTGGAATGTTCTACCCATGTACTCTGGGGTACTGGAATGTTCTACCCATGTACTCTGGGGTACTGGAATGTTCTACCCATGTACTCTGGGGTACTGGAATGTTCTACCCATGTACTCTGAGGTACTGGAATGTTCTACCCATGTACTCTGACTGGAATGTTCTACCCATGTACTCTGGGGTACTGGAATGTTCTACCCATGTACTCTGGGGTACTGGAATGTTCTACCCATGTACTCTGGGGTACTGGAATGTTCTACCCATGTACTCTGGGGTGTTCTACTGTACTCTGAAATGTTCTACACATGTACTCTGGGGTACTGGAATGTTCTACCCATGTACTCTGGGGTACTGGAATGTTCTACCCATGTACTCTGGGGTACTGGAATGTTCTACCCATGTACTCTGGGGTACTGGAATGTTCTACCCATGTACTCTGGGGTACTGGAATGTTCTACCCATGTACTCTGGGGTACTGGAATGTTCTACCCATGTACTCTGGGGTACTGGAATGTTCTACCCATGTACTCTGGGGTACTGGAATGTTCTACCCATGTACTCTGGGGTACTGGAATGTTCTACCCATGTACTCTGGGGTACTGGAATGTTCTACCCATGTACTCTGGGGTACTGGAATGTTCTACCCATGTACTCTGGGGTACTGGAATGTTCTACCCATGTACTCTGGGGTACTGGAATGTTCTACCCATGTACTCTGGGGTACTGGAATGTTCTACCCATGTACTCTGGGGTACTGGAATGTTCTACCCATGTACTCTGGGGGAATGTTCTACCCATGTACTCTGACTGGAATGTTCTACCCATGTACTCTGGGGTACTGGAATGTTCTACCCATGTACTCTGGGGTACTGGAATGTTCTACCCATGTACTCTGGGGGAATGTTCTACCCATGTACTCTGAACCCATGTGTTCTACCCCTGTACTCTGGGGTACTGGAATGTTCTACCCATGTACTCTGGGGTACTGGAATGTTCTACCCATGTACTCTGGGGTACTGGAATGTTCTACCCATGTACTCTGAATGTTCTACCCATGTACTCTGGGGTACTGGAATGTTCTACCCATGTACTCTGGGGTACTGGAATGTTCTACCCATGTACTCTGGGGTACTGGAATGTTCTACCCATGTACTCTGGGGTACTGGAATGTTCTACCCATGTACTCTGAGGTACTGGAATGTTCTACCCATGTACTCTGGGGGAATGTTCTACTGTACTCTGACTGGAATACTGTACTCTGAAATGTTCTACCCATGTACTCTGAGGGGAATACTGTACTCTGAATGTTCTACCCATGTACTCTGAGGTACTGGAATGTTCTACCCATGTACTCTGGGGTACTGGAATGTTCTACCCATGTACTCTGGGGTACTGGAATGTTCTACCCATGTACTCTGGGGTACTGGAATGTTCTACCCATGTACTCTGGGGTACTGGAATGTTCTACCCATGTACTCTGGGGTACTGGAATGTTCTACCCATGTACTCTGGGGTACTGGAATGTTCTACCCATGTACTCTGGGGTACTGGAATGTTCTACCCATGTACTCTGGGGTACTGGAATGTTCTACCCATGTACTCTGGGGTACTGGAATGTTCTACCCATGTACTCTGGGGTACTGGAATGTTCTACCCATGTACTCTGGGGTACTGGAATGTTCTACCCATGTACTCTGGGGTACTGGAATGTTCTACCCATGTACTCTGGGGTACTGGAATGTTCTACCCATGTACTCTGGGGTACTGGAATGTTCTACCCATGTACTCTGGGGTACTGGAATGTTCTACCCATGTACTCTGGGGGAATGTTCTACCCATGTACTCTGGGGTACTGGAATGTTCTACCCATGTACTCTGGGGTACTGGAATGTTCTACCCATGTACTCTGGGGTAATGTTCTACCCATGTACTCTGGGGTGCTGGAATGTTCTACCCATGTACTCTGGGGTACTGGAATGTTCTACCCATGTACTCTGGGGTGCTGGAATGTTCTACCCATGTACTCTGGGGTACTGGAATGTTCTACCCATGTACTCTGGGGTACTGGAATGTTCTACCCATGTACTCTGGGGGAATACTGGAATGTTCTACCCATGTACTCTGGGGTACTGGAATGTTCTACCCATGTACTCTGGGGTACTGGAATGTTCTACCCATGTACTCTGGGGTACTGGAATGTTCTACCCATGTACTCTGGGGTACTGGAATGTTCTACCCATGTACTCTGGGGGAATGTTCTACTGTACTCTGAATGTTCTACCCATGTACTCTGGGGTACTGGAATGTTCTACCCATGTACTCTGGGGGAATGTTCTACCCATGTACTCTGACTGGAATGTTCTACCCATGTACTCTGGGGTACTGTACTCTGAATGTTCTACCCATGTACTCTGGGGTACTGGAATGTTCTACCCATGTACTCTGGGGTACTGGAATGTTCTACCCATGTACTCTGGGGTACTGGAATGTTCTACCCATGTACTCTGGGGTACTGGAATGTTCTACCCATGTACTCTGGGGTACTGGAATGTTCTACCCATGTACTCTGGGGTACTGGAATGTTCTACCCATGTACTCTGGGGTACTGGAATGTTCTACCCATGTACTCTGGGGTACTGGAATGTTCTACCCTTGTACTCTGGGGGACTGTTCTACTGTACTCTGACTGGAATGTTCTACCCATGTACTCTGGGGTACTGGAATGTTCTACCCATGTACTCTGGGGTACTGGAATGTTCTACCCATGTACTCTGGGGTACTGGAATGTTCTACCCATGTACTCTGAGGTACTGGAATGTTCTACCCATGTACTCTGGGGTACTGGAATGTTCTACCCATGTACTCTGGGGTACTGGAATGTTCTACCCATGTACTCTGGGGTACTGGAATGTTCTACCCATGTACTCTGGGGTACTGGAATGTTCTACCCATGTACTCTGGGGTACTGGAATGTTCTACTGTACTCTGGGGGAATACATGTTCTACCCATGTACTCTGGGGTACTGGAATGTTCTACCCATGTACTCTGGGTACTGGAATGTTCTACTGGAATGTTCTACCCATGTACTCTGGGGTACTGGAATGTTCTACCCATGTACTCTGGGGTACTGGAATGTTCTACCCATGTACTCTGGGGTACTGGAATGTTCTACCCATGTACTCTGGGGTACTGGAATGTTCTACCCATGTACTCTGGGGTACTGGAATGTTCTACCCATGTACTCTGGGGTACTGGAATGTTCTACCCATGTACTCTGGGGTACTGGAATGTTCTACCCATGTACTCTGGGGTACTGGAATGTTCTACCCATGTACTCTGGGGTACTGGAATGTTCTACCCATGTACTCTGGGGTACTGGAATGTTCTACCCATGTACTCTGGGGTACTGGAATGTTCTACCCATGTACTCTGGGGTACTGGAATGTTCTACCCATGTACTCTGGGGTACTGGAATGTTCTACCCATGTACTCTGAGGTACTGGAATGTTCTACCCATGTACTCTGGGGTACTGGAATGTTCTACCCATGTACTCTGGGGTACTGGAATGTTCTACCCATGTACTCTGGGGTACTGGAATGTTCTACCCATGTACTCTGGGGTACTGGAATGTTCTACCCATGTACTCTGGGGTACTGGAATGTTCTACCCATGTACTCTGGGGTACTGGAATGTTCTACCCATGTACTCTGGGGTACTGGAATGTTCTACCCATGTACTCTGGGGTACTGGAATGTTCTACCCATGTACTCTGAGGTACTGGAATGTTCTACCCATGTACTCTGGGGTACTGGAATGTTCTACCCATGTACTCTGAGGTACTGGAATGTTCTACCCATGTACTCTGGGGTACTGGAATGTTCTACCCATGTACTCTGGGGTACTGGAATGTTCTACCCATGTACTCTGGGGTACTGGAATGTTCTACCCATGTACTCTGGGGTACTGGAATGTTCTACCCATGTACTCTGGGGTACTGGAATGTTCTACCCATGTACTCTGGGGTACTGGAATGTTCTACCCATGTACTCTGGGGTACTGGAATGTTCTACCCATGTACTCTGGGGTACTGGAATGTTCTACCCATGTACTCTGGGGGAATGTTCTACCCATGTACTCTGACTGGAATGTTCTACCCATGTACTCTGGGGTACTGGAATGTTCTACCCATGTACTCTGGGGTACTGGAATGTTCTACCCATGTACTCTGGGGTACTGTACTCTGAATGTTCTACCCATGTACTCTGGGGTACTGGAATGTTCTACCCATGTACTCTGGGGTACTGGAATGTTCTACCCATGTACTCTGGGGTACTGGAATGTTCTACCCATGTACTCTGGGGTACTGGAATGTTCTACCCATGTACTCTGGGGTACTGGAATGTTCTACCCATGTACTCTGGGGTACTGGACTGGAATGTTCTACCCATGTACTCTGGGGTACTGGAATGTTCTACCCATGTACTCTGGGTACTGGAATGTTCTACCCATGTACTCTGGGGTACTGGAATGTTCTACCCATGTACTCTGGGGTACTGGAATGTTCTACCCATGTACTCTGGGGTACTGGAATGTTCTACCCATGTACTCTGGGGTACTGGAATGTTCTACCCATGTACTCTGGGGTACTGGAATGTTCTACCCATGTACTCTGGGGTACTGGAATGTTCTACCCATGTACTCTGGGGTACTGGAATGTTCTACCCATGTACTCTGGGGTACTGGAATGTTCTACCCATGTACTCTGGGGTACTGGAATGTTCTACCCATGTACTCTGGGGTACTGGAATGTTCTACCCATGTACTCTGGGGTACTGGAATGTTCTACCCATGTACTCTGGGGTACTGGAATGTTCTACCCATGTACTCTGGGGTACTGGAATGTTCTACCCATGTACTCTGGGTACTGGAATGTTCTACCCATGTACTCTGAACTGGAATGTTCTACCCATGTACTCTGAGGTACTGGAATGTTCTACCCATGTACTCTGAACTGGAATGTTCTACCCATGTACTCTGGGGTACTGGAATGTTCTACCCATGTACTCTGGGGTACTGGAATGTTCTACCCATGTACTCTGGGGTACTGGAATGTTCTACCCATGTACTCTGAACTGGAATGTTCTACCCATGTACTCTGGGGTACTGGAATGTTCTACCCATGTACTCTGGGGTACTGGAATGTTCTACCCATGTACTCTGGGGTACTGGAATGTTCTACCCATGTACTCTGGGGTACTGGAATGTTCTACCCATGTACTCTGAGGTACTGGAATGTTCTACCCATGTACTCTGGGGTACTGGAATGTTCTACCCATGTACTCTGGGGTACTGGAATGTTCTACCCATGTACTCTGGGGTACTGGAATGTTCTACCCATGTACTCTGAATGTTCTACCCATGTACTCTGGGGTACTGGAATGTTCTACCCATGTACTCTGGGGTGCTGGAATGTTCTACCCATGTACTCTGGGGTGCTGGAATGTTCTACCCATGTACTCTGGGGTAATGTTCTGGAATGTTCTACCCATGTACTCTGGGGTACTGGAATGTTCTACCCATGTACTCTGGGTACTGGAATGTTCTACCCATGTACTCTGGGGTACTGGAATGTTCTACCCATGTACTCTGGGGTACTGGAATGTTCTACCCATGTACTCTGGGGTACTGGAATGTTCTACCCATGTACTCTGGGGTACTGGAATGTTCTACCCATGTACTCTGGGGTACTGGAATGTTCTACCCATGTACTCTGGGGTGCTGGAATGTTCTACCCATGTACTCAGAAGTATCTCTTCCTACATATTGTCTACTATTTTCTCAGTGGCTGTTAATATGCCATACATGGGGACTTCTATACCTATCCGATAATATTTCTATGATTCTACTAATACCCTTTAACCTTTCCTTACGTTATCTTGTCACTGTATGGTACATTAACAGCTACAGGTGTTATATAACCTTCAAAACTGACGTGGTGTGAAGTTTTGGTACGTAGACACTGGACGGGCGTCGCCAATCCATCAACCCACCTGGCATAATGAACAATCCTGTGATTTTGTATAGCATTGTTGTTTAAGATTGTGTACAATGGACTCTACTAAATAATTATTGAGCTTGTATAACCCATAATTTGAGTTGTATACTGTATTTCTTTAATGTTTCAAGAGGGAAGATTCAATTATGTTTCTTTCCATGACAGAACTGTTTGGTACTATAATCTGGGCCGCATCCCACCCCGGTGGGGGATTACATGCATTAACGTGGTTAAAGATAGCGTTCGACTCCTGCCCTGTCCTGACTGAGTATTTATGCTGGGCAATTCTGGTTTCCAGAAATTTACCTGTTTGACCGATATATCAGAGGGGACACTGAGTACATGGGACCTTGTAAACCCCCCCAACTTTGTTGGAGGATGTGTTTTTAATCAACCTTTGTTTCACTGTCCCCGTGTTTTTGAAAACAAGGTTTATATTGCTCTTTTCTAATGCCTCACGCAGGCAAGCCAGATTCTCATTGTATGGTAAAATTAGTACATTTTTCCTGGCCATTACTTCTTCAGGTTCAGTCCTGTAGAAAGTCTTTTTTGCTGACATTAGTGCCTTCTCGACAAAATCCTTAGGATATCTTAGTTTTGTGGCTATGTTGAATATCTTGCTGAATTCGTCCTCTAGGATTGCAGATGCGCAGTGCTCTCAAGAACATTGTGAGGAACACACTCCTTTTTACCCTGGTTTCATGGTTGGAATAGTAGTGAATGTATGACAGTACATTGGTGGACTTCCTATAAACTGTGAATTTGAATTTCCTATCGACCCGATGGATTAAAACATCTAGGAACGGCAAAGTGTTATTTACTTCATGTTCTGTGGTGAACTTAATGGAAGGCACTAAGCCATTGAGTCTGGGAAGAAACTCTTCAGTGTTGTGATCATTAGGCTACAGGCAGAGAACATCATGCACGTATCTGAACCAACTAGCTTTATCTGGGAGAATGTCTTTAAGGAGTCTGGTCTCATAGAATTCCATATATAGGTTGCTGAGTAAGGGGCTAAGGGGATTTCCCAATGCCATGCTTTGTTTTTGAGCATAGAATTTCCCTTAAAACACGAATTTGCAATCAGTAACACAAGTTTTATCATTTCAGTTATTGTTTGTGGGGAAGGGCATGGGGAAGTTTTCTAGTTCCTCTTCGAGGTACGAAAGCAAGTCAGGGACAGGGACTTTGGTGAACAGAGCTGTGACATCAAAGCTCACTAAAGAAAAGTCGTGAGGGACATTTAATTTCTGGAGCCTCTCAGTGAGGTCAACATTATTTTTAATATGTGAGTCCGAGATCTTACCAACTATGGGAGGTAGAAGTTTAACCAACCATTTAGATAGATTATAAGCTGTTGAGCCTACTGAACTAATAATGGGACGGGCTGGGTACCCTGGCTTATGGGTCTTGATTACCCCATATAGATATAGTAGAGGTGTTGACCTAGCCGACAGATATTTAATTAATTCATCATTCCCTTTCAATAACGTTTTAAGGTGTTTATTAAAATGGCTGTTGACTTGGTCAGTGGGGTTTTTAATGAGCGGTTCATTCGTTTCATTATCACTCAATAAAAGGTTCATTTTCTCTAAATATTCAGTTTTGTCCCTGATACCAGCAGGACTCGAACCTGCTAACTCTGTGTCAGAGTCCACAGTACTTTACCACTGAGCTAGACCCAAGATAAGTAAAGGCGCTTAGCCGAAGCTAAGCGATGTTACCCCATACCCCTGGGCACCATACCCCTGGCACCATACCCCCGGGCACCATACCCCAGGCAACCATACCCCCGGGCACCATACCCCCGGGCACCATACCCCCGGGCACTATACCCTGGGCACCATACCCCCGGCCACCATACCCCCGCCCACCAAACCACCGGCCACCATACCCTCGGGCACCATACCCCCGGCCACCATACCCCCGGCCACCATACCCCTGGGCACCATACCCCTGGGCACCATACCCCCGGGCACCATACCCCGGGCACCATACCCCCGGCCACCATACCCCCGGCCACCATACCCTCGGGCACCATACCCCCGGCCACCATACCCCTGGGCACCATACCCCTTGGCACCATACCCCCGGGCACCATACCCTGGGCGCCATACCCCCGGGCACCATATCCCCGGGCACCATACCCCCGGGCACCAAGCTCGTTTTGAAAGTTATTTCATCGAATCCTGCCACATGCAGTGGACAACGAAAGAAATTTGAAATGTTTAACAATTCGCAAACAGCCGAAATTATTTACAAACATTATCTCTACGTCCACTGTGGACTCTGATACAGAGTTAGCAGATTCGAGTCCTGCTGTGGACGTAGGGACAATGTAAATAATTTCGCCTGTTTGCGAATTGTTAAGCATGCATATATATATATATATATATATATATATATATATATATATATATATATATATATATATATATATATATATATATATATATATATATATATATATATATATATATATATATATATATATATATATATATATATATATATATATATATATATATATATATATATATATATATATATAGGTATATAGAGGTACAACTTTTGAAACTGGACTAGGGACCCTCAACTTAGAGAAGAGAATAAATGTACTTCAGGAAAAACTCAAAATTCTCCCCAGAGCTCTTTGAATATTTTCTTCTCCTACCACCCCTATATTCTATGTGAACTTTATTTATAAACAAGATACGTTAGCAAAGATATAATGGTACGAGCAACATAAATGACATCTCAAAGCCTACATCTCAAATACTTCATCCAGCTCCCCGGTGGAGGGCCGCTTGCCTAGAAAGCTGCAGGCATTTTCCTTCTGGATTGCAACACTGAAAGAGGAAGCCCCCCGCTCTGGAGTCCTTGGTTTCTGTGATGAGATTTTTCACCTAACTCTTTTAGGAATTCTAGAGAATACTTGATCCATGCTCCAGGGGTCTCTGATCCT
>NC_091296.1:53569654-53619654 GCF_038502225.1 Cherax quadricarinatus | reverse complement strand
TGACAGTTTTTTAAACAGTATACACGCTACCCAAAGAACATTTATTCCGTTTAGAGAAATAGAAATAATCCAAAATGGATGAACAATAGGCTCAAACATGCTTTTGAGCAGAAAGAAATTTATAGGCCTATCAAAAGAGGTGAAGGCCATCTTAATGATCAATTAACTCACATTAAGATGGAGATTAAAAAGAGATAAGAAAAGCTAACCGGAACTATGAAATTAAAGTGACAAATGATTCGAAAATTAACCTGAGGGACTGATTACCTCAAACTCCTCTTCTTATACCTTCCTGCTTTGTATAGGACTGATGAAGTCACTGTGTGGCGAAACGTTTCTTCAGTAAAGATTCCCATATGTTGCACAAGTGTCTCAATTCTTCAACTTGTCGGTTTTCCAAACCAATTATCACATAACATAATGAAGATAACAGCAGGCAACATGTCTGTCATGTCACCTGCAAGATGACATTTCTGGACGAGAAGAGTTATATAAAATTTCACTGTCTTCCACGATAGTTCAGGTCTAACTACTCATAACATTACCAGCTGCAATAAGACCACTTCACACATTAACTCACTGTATACATTGTTTTACTATTCATTGGTACTGATGCTGGTGAGAACTTCTTGATTCCAAAAAAAGGCAGCTACCATTTCTTAACATTGGTCTGACACCATTGTCTTCCGATCCCCAAGTGTTGTGCGACGCTAACCTTCTTTGAAGCTTCCCAAACAACAAGACAATAACAACAACAATAATAATAATAATAATAATAATAATAATAATAATAATAAATGTGATAAATGGTTTCGAAAACCTGCAAGTTGAAGTTATCGGTTTTCAAAACCATTTATCACATCTGTCAGACAATATAACGTCATGGGATCTTGATACAAGGAATTCTTGAATACTTGTCCAACCTTTGGACAAAGACCTACTTACACTAGTGGATGGTTCCACTGTGACCCCGCCTCCTCCTGCTTCCACTCACCTGACTACAGTATATAAGCTACTTCTAAGACATTATACTCTACTTTCTACAAGACTGATGGACTGAACAAATCGATTCCCATCTGTTGCAAAATGTCTCAATCTTCAATAATAATAATAATAATAATAATAATAATAATAATAATAATAATAATAATAATAATAATAATAATAATAATAATAATAATAATAATAATACTTAACTGATTCTCTCTCCCAGCAGGAAGAAATAGTTGAAGAAGCAGCGGAGGATGTTGTTGTGGTGGTTATTGGTGGTGGTGCTGGTGGCGCCCCTGGACGCTCAGGTCAAGTTCCCGGGTGAGTTAACATTGAGGATCATACTGGTGGTGTCTGGTTCTTTGAGTGTCTTCTGATCTTTCATTCATATGATGACTTGTTAAGCGGTTCCACTGGCCTGCTTTGATTGTTTACTGGCGAGTGTAACTAGACTGATGATAGCCCCCGTCTTCACTCACGGCAGTAGACATTCTCGTTTTTATTTATGGAGGGCGAGTGTGTATGTGGCAGTGTCAAAGATTAAGTTAAAATTGGTTCGGATTTTTAACCCGACGGGTTAGTCAACCAAGATAACACGGGTAAGAAATGGTATGGTGATACCGACATGATGTGGAAAAAAGACACTTATGATGAAAATTAGACACATGTGCAACATCTGGGTATCTTTACTGTAGACGTTTCGCTAACCAGTGGGTTGTTCAATGTAAATTCAAAGACATACTTGGAAGATATTAAAACTATATACAAAAGATGAGGAAATCAGTCCCTCAGCCATGGAGTTGGGGAGAAGAGAGCAGTAGTCGTGAAGAATCAGTCTTCACGGCTACGTTGCTCCTCACACCAGCGACACACAAACATCTACAGTAAACATAACCAGATGTTGTAACAGTCTTATTTTTATCTTGCCAGTATTGTATATCATTCATGTACAACAAGACACTTATGTACAGTTCAGGACATTTATTAAAGAAAACGTTTCGCATCGAGTGGCTTGTTCAGTCCTAATATAGGGATAACTAAGAAAACGAGTATAGGGATGTTATTGAGAATCCGTCTGGACTCAAGGTCCTGCATATATAAATTGGCTAATACTGCACTAAGGGGTGAGCCCATGGCTAACCCGAGGAATTGTTTATACTTGTTGTCTTCCAAACTAAAGCAGTTATAACAAACACAGGATACTACCCACTCTGGAGGCCGCTGTAACATGATGGTAGCAGGTCCTTCTCTACCTAAACTAACCCGTCTCACCACAGTTCAAATTCAAATTCAAATTCAAAGTTTATTCTCTATAAGGATTACAATGCTGAGTTTACAGAAATTTGGTTATTGTGTGGTTTACATGTAGTAAAATTGTGATTACAGAGTGTACCACTAGAACGCTTAGCATGGCTAGGCATTTCGGGCAGACTTAGTTTTATTCTTAATTGTAAAATATTACAAATTATGAGGTAAGTTGGTATTATGGCTAAGTGACTAAATACTAGTTTGTGAGTTTAGCAATGTGAATGCTTTTGTTTTGGCACAGTACATAGTTTCAGTATTGGAGTATCACAGGATTCATTATTTTAAGATTGAGATTAATATTTCTGTTTATGGTTAAATGAGTGAGTGAGTGTAAGTGTGAACCACCAGGTGGTATTCGTGTAGTTAGTTGACGGGGTGTATCAGGGAGATAAGATGTTTTCTAATGGTAGTTTTGAAGGTGATGAATGTGTCTGCAGTTCTAGAGTTCTCAGGTAGGGTATTCCAGATTTTAGGGCCTTTGGCATACATTGAATTTTTGTAAAGGTTTAGTCGGACACGGGGAATGTCGTAGAGATGTTTGTGTCTGGTGTTATGCCTGTGGGTTCTGTCACAACTATCAAGAAAGCGTTTTAGGTCAAGGTTGATATTAGAGTTTAAGGCCCTGTAGATGTAGATTGCACAGTAGTAAGTGTGGATGTACTGAACTGGGAGTAAGTTTAGGTCTATGAAGAGTGGGGGGGTGTGTTGCCAGGGATGGGATTTAGTGATTATTCTTACTGCAGCTTTTTGTTGGGTTATTATTGGCTTTAGGTGTGTTGCTGCAGTTGATCCCCAAGCACAAATAGCATAGGTGAGGTATGGATAAATAAGTGAGTGGTATAGTGTGAGAAGGGCATTTTGCGGCACGTAGTATCGTATCTTGGAGAGGACCCCAACCGTTTTGGATACTTTTTTGGTTATATGCTGGATATGGGTGCTGAAATTCAGGTTGTTGTCAAGGTATAAGCCTAGGAATTTGCCCCCATTATTTCTGGTAATTAGAGTGTTGTCAATCTTAATGTTAATTTGTGCATCTCCTGCTCTGCTACCAAACATAATATAGTAGGTTTTGTCAGTGTTAAGCGTAAGTTTATTGGCTGTCATCCAAGTCGATATTTTAATCAGCTCCTCATTCACAATGGTGTTGAGGGTGGCAAGATTAGGGTGAGAGATGACATAAGTCGTGTCATCAGCAAAGAGAATGGGTTTCAGGTGTTGGGATACGTTTGGAAGGTCATTGATGTATATGAGGAAGAGCAGGGGACCAAGGACACTTCCCTGCGGAACTCCTGTATCAAGTGGCCGTGTTGCTGATGCTGTGTCTTTAATGGTGACGTACTGATACCTATTAGTAATGTAAGATTTGAAATAAGCAAGCGCATGGCCTCTTATACCGTAATGATCAAGTTTGTGGAGTAGGATGTCGTGGTCTACTGTGTCAAAAGCTTTTCTTAGGTCAATAAAAATTCCTAGTGGATATTCCTTATTTTCCAATGCTGTGTAAAGCAGATCTAGCATTTTTATGATTGCATCATTAGTGCTTTTATTTTTCCTGAATCCAAATTGGCAGGGGTTGAGTATGTTTTGAGCCATTGTAAATGAATACAGTCTCCTGTGCACGAGTTTCTCAAAGATTTTGGATAGCAATGGTAAGTTAGATATTGGCCTATAGTTGTTTAAGTCTGTAGGGTCACCACCTTTATGTATTGGTGTAACCCTTGCCATCTTGAGTAGTTTCAGGAAGGTGCTAGTCTCTAGTGACTTGTTAAAAAGTAATGAAATAGCATGCGAAAGGACATGGGGTGCTCGCTTGTACAGTAATGGTGGGACGTGAGACAGATTCCCCGAGTTATTTTTAAGTGACTTTATAATCTCAGTGACTTCCGTGGGCTCAGTTGGTGCAAGATAGAAGGAATTAGGGAAATTCCCATCTAGGTAGTCCCCGGCATGGGCATTGGTATGTGGGATTTTACTGGCGAGATTAGATCCTATGGTTGAGAAGAAGTTGTTTATCTTGTTAGCTGTGTCAGTGGGATGTAGTGGTGTTTCATTAGGTTTAGTTAGAACAATATTCTTGGTTTTTCTCAGTTTGTGGGTCCCTAGAATCTGAGAGAGTGTTTTCCAGGTCTTTTTTATATCTCCTCTAGTGTCTGTGAATCTACTGGAGTAGTATAGTTGTTTGGCTTTCTTTATTACTTTGGTGAGAGCTGATGAATAGTGTTTAAGAATATCTTTGTGTATTAAGCCCTGTCTATATTGCTTTTCATATTGGTGTTTCTTGTCAATGGATTTCAGAATGGTGCTGGTTAGCCATGGGCAACCAAGCCGTTTGTTTGTGATCTGTTTTGTTTTTATAGGACAATGTTTGTTGTATAGTCTAAGTAATTTGTTAAGATAAATGCCTGTCCAGTCATCAATACCATTGGCCTTGGAGAATTCTGTAGGCCAATCAACAGTCTCTAGGTCAGCTGTGAACTTCCTTACTGAGGCCTCGTCATGGAGTCTAAATGAGACTTTGTTGTATTCAAGTGGTGGTTTACTAATGTTTGTCAGGAGGAAGGTAGGGTAGTGGTCTGTAGTGCTATCTGTGATTATCCCTGATTTAAGGGGGGCTAGTATATTGGTCCATATGTGGTCTATTATGGTTGCACTTGTCTCAGTGAGCCTGGTTGGTTTAGTTATTGTTGGTATGAGAAGTGTGTTGTTCATATTGTTGATGAAATCAGTTACAGGCTGATCATCTAGTAAGCCAAGGTTGATGTTGAAGTCTCCAGCTAAGAGAAGGTGGTGCTTATTCATTTGTCTGTTTGTTATTAGTGACTTTAATTTCTCACTGAAATTTGGGATGTTTGTGTGAGGTATCCGGTAAATGGCACCGATTGTTATAGGCGTCTTAAGGTTTTTTACAGTAAAATTAGCAAAAATGTATTCCCCATATTCATCACTAAAGCAAGTGGTGCTAAGACAAGATAATTGGTTAGAGTAATAGATTGCAATACCACCCCCAACTTGGTTTGGTCTGCAGTTGTGAATTGCTGTGTATCCTGGTAGAGGGTAGATATCTATTGTGTCCTGCTTAAGCCAGGTCTCAGTAAGAATAATGCATGAGAAGGGTGTCTTTAGTGATTCAAGGAGTGCTAGGAGGTCATCATAGTGTTTGCTTAAGGACCTGATGTTGTAGTTAAGTACTGATAGACTTTTAGCATTGTTTAGGATAGTGGTGGCTTGTGATGCTGTGTAATAAAGGCAGTTGCTTTCCAATAGGTTTTGATTGGGTGTCAGATTATGGAGGTTTAGATCAGGGTCAACGTGATCAATCATCTTCTAGGTTTAAGTTATGGTTATTTATATCCTGAGTTGTGTGTTGAGTTCTAGTACTGATATCTGTAGTGGTAGGAAGTTTGGACAAGTATATAGCTAGAGTATTTTGGTCATGTAGGGTATAGTCACTACTACACATAATGAAGTTGATGTTGTCTATGTGTTGTGCTGGAATGAACTAAAGTACAACTAGGTATAAACTAGTAATATAAAAATACAAATTAAAAATAGAACAAGACTCTCACTTACAAAAGCCTTCGACAAGTGTGACCATGGCGTAATAGCGCACAAAATGCGCGCTAAAGGAATAACAGGAAAAGTCCACGCACACATTCCACCTGACTCTGTTCTGCTCCCATTTTTCCTCATCCTCATACTTGTTTTAGGACTGAAGAAGCCACTCGTGGGGCGAAAAACAATATGTTTGAGAAATTTCCTTTAATAAAATGTACCTGAACTGTACAGGATAAAGGACCATTGTCAATTTTAGAAAAATGACAGGATGGATAATGAGAACCTTCAAAACTAGGGAGGCCAAGCCCATGATGACACTCTTCAGGTCACTTGTTCTATCTAGGCTGGAATATTGCTGCACTCTAACAGCACCTTTCAAGGCAGGTGAAATTGCCGACCTAGAAAATGTACAGAGAACTTTCACGGCGCGCATAACGGAGATAAAACACCTCAATTACTGGGAGCGCTTGAGGTTTCTAAACCTGTATTCCCTGGAACGCAGGAGGGAGAGATACATGATTATATACACCTGGAAAATCCTAGAGGGACTAGTACCGAACTTGCACACGAAAATCACTCACTACGAAAGCAAAAGACTTGGCAGACGATACCATCCCCCCAATGAAAAGCAGGGGTGTCACTAGCACGTTAAGAGACCATACAATAAGTGTCAGGGGCCCGAGACTGTTCAACTGCCTCCCAGCACACATAAGGGGGATTACCAACAGACCCCTGGCAGTCTTCAAGCTGGCACTGGACAAGCACCTAAAGTCAGTTCCTGATCAGCCGGGCTGTGGCTCGTACGTTGGTTTGCGTGCAGCCAGCAGCAACAGCCTGGTTGATCAGGCGCTGATCCACCAGGAGGCCTGGTCACAGACCGGGCCGCGGGGGCGTTGACCCCCGAAACTCTCTCCAGGTAAACTCCAGGTACTACCACTACTACCCACGCCACATTCCACCTGACTCCTGCCATTTTATATACTTGTTTTAGGACTGAAGAAGCCACTCGTGGCGAAACGTTTCCTTTAATAAATGTCCTGAACTGTACATAATTGTCTTTTTCCACATAACACGGGTAGCCTGTGGTGTGGAAAATTAAATTTACTTGGATGAATCTCATTAGATACATACCAGTAAATGGTAACAAAGATAATTATTCTTTATCAAAGTTATAGAGACAAGTAGGAATTTTAGGACACTTAGGTCGCAAAAAATGTCCCCCCTCGATTCCTACTACAATCTCTATCTCCACAAGTCACTCTGGACCTATATTAATTTCAAATGAAATATACATCACCAGGAATTCTGGTAAAACATTAATATAAATATGTGGACTGTATATTAAATTTAAAAAATGAATACATATACATTGAAGGAGAATTTATCTCAATACCACTCACCAATTAGTCTGGAGATTACGGTGTGTCATACACAAAACCCCCTGCCTAAAATATGAGGAAAATACTGGCCAGAATTTCAACATAAATAGACATCACTCAGCTGTGGTAATATCCTGTTTTCATCTAATTACGGAGTCCTGTCCAGTCGCCTAATTCTCAAGTTCTGCAGGACTGCAATTCCAAAAATTTCGGCTCCTATTTGAGAGGTTTTAAGCCCAATATAACCTCTAGAGCGACGAAAATTCTTCCGATTTTCAATAACTTTTCTCTTGGTCAGTTCAAAACAATGGAGACTCTCCCCCAGTGATGCTCACCAGTTTCGCTGGTTCTTTATTTATTTACAAATTAATTTTTATTACCTACAATATATTCCATCAATTTACATACAAAAAACACTGTATTTTCGGAAAATATACAGTATTTTCCACACGTGGTCTGGTAGGCAACGCTCTTGCTTCACAGGTTGAGTGTCCGTGGTTCGATCCCCGGCAAGGGTGGAAACATTGGGCGTGTTTCCTTACACCTGTTGTCTCCGTTCACCTAGCAAACAAGTAGATATCTGGGTGTTAGTCGACTGGTGTGGGTCGCATCCTGGGGAACAAAATTGAGAACTCCAATGGAAATAAAAAACAGAAAGTCCCTCTATGACCCACTGCCTTTTTTGGTTTATCCTGGGTGGCTAACACTCCAGGATTAAAAAATCGAACAAGATCGCATCTTATGATAAATAGCATCTGCCACTTCTCCGACCATTGTATGAGTCTAGTCAGATCCTCGGCCAAGTTTGGTGTCATCAGCAAATTTGTTTATGTCGCTATTTATTCCCTCTACCATATAATTTATGTAAATTGTGAACAACAAGGAGTCCAACGTGACCTCTCCTCCATTTTTTCACCTAATTCCAATGTCTTTAAGAAATCGAATTCTGTAGATTTGTTCAAACTCAGATCTTAGCAAAATGGCATCTGCAATATACATTTGTTCTAAATTACATTTAATCTTGCTTCTTGTCTCAGTCACCAGTGAAGATGTAAACAGGTTGTCCTTGAACTTATGTGATGCCAAGAATACTTGAGTTGTGTTGCTTCACCACCAAAGAAAAATTGGTTTTTCCAATATATTTTTGGTTTGGGTTTCCTCTGAATATTTTTTTTATTTTATAATTTCATTTTTTACATTTGAATTCTCAAACTTTATTTTCATGCTGAAGGGGGTTGACGGGAGTGATATAATGGTTAGGAAAAATTTTCTCTGAAGAGGCTTAATAATATGCCAGGCTCCCACCACGAGTCATACTCGTTCAAATTTGAACGTTTCCTGGTGCTACACAGTGACAGTGTTGCCTGACGTGTCACTGACAGGAAACATTCAGAAATTGAAGTGTGTTATTGTGTAAAGGAATAATCGTAATAACATAAGAGTAGGAAATGGTTTTGAAGAAGTTACAATAATCTTACAAATAACACCAAACTCTCCTTCCTTAGTGCTTTGTTATGGAGAGTTATGCAGATGCTAAGTTATTTATATTGATAAGATTTCTTTTCGTCTCACTTTTATAATTTAAAAACAATCCAAATTTTAAAATACTTTACATACCTTCCAATGACTTTTTTTTTTTTACATAAAAAGATAATTTAGCTGATATTTCGACAGTCAGACAGAATTTTAGATCAAGCTTCGGTTTGCCACTCTGTGTGTTTTGGAAGAGGTTATAATACATTTTTTAAATGAGAGTAAATTCGTCTTTTGAGATGGTTTCCAGTAGGAAGAAATTAACATACCTGCCAAGTAAGACTATTTTTAAAGTGTGTATAAAATGTTCGTCACAACTTGTACTTCGTTAAAAATTTGCAGTCACTTTCGTTGATACCATGAATTAATCAGCTTTCATAATATATATATATATATATATATATATATATATATATATATATATATATATATATATATATATATATATATATATATATATCCTAGGTAGTAGGTTGGTAAACAGCAACCGCCCAGGGAGGTACTACCATCCTGCCAAGTGAGTGTACAACGAAAGCCTGTAATTGTTTTACATGATGGTAGGATTGCTGGTGTCTTTTGTCTGTCTCATAAACATGCAAGGTTTCAGGTACGTCTTGCTACTACTACTTACACTTAGGTCACACTACACATACAAGTACAAGCATATATATACACACCCCTCTGGGCTTTCTTCTATTTTGTTTCTAGTTCTTGTTCTTGTTTATTTCCTCTTACCTCCAGGGGGAAGTGGAACAGAATTCTTCCTCCGTAAGCCATGCGTGTTGTAAGAGGCGACTAAAATGCCAGGAGCAAGGGGCTAGTAACCCCTTCTCCTGTATATATTACTAAATTTGAAAGGAGAAACTTTCGTTTTTCCATTTGGGCCACCCCGCCTCGGTGGGATACGGCCGGTGTGTTGAAAGAAAAGATATATATATATATATATATATATATATATATATATATATATATATATATATATATATATATATATATATATATATATACATACGTACATACAGTATATAAGACGTATATGTAGCAGTGGAAAAAAATATTTGTTCCTATTTTTCTGTACCAGGAAGCAGGCCAGGAAGCAGGCCAGGAAGCAGGCCAGGAAGCAGACCACCAGCTCAACAAGGTGGCTGTAACTGCGTGTTCCTTGTGCGCTGCGCTCTATACCTTGACCAGGTATGTACTCACCTAGTAACATGTGTGTGTGTGTGTGTCGTGCCGAATAGGTAAAGCTTGCAATTTTGGCTTAAACAGCAACGCTCTTCTTGCCGAATAAGGCAAGATTGGGCTAAATTAATTTGCGCTTGTTATAATAAGGTTATGTAAGTTTTCTAAGGTTCTTTTAGTACATAATTATTAATTTTTACATTAACGTAAATTAATCTTTAAACGTATAAGAGAAAATTTTAGAAATGACTTAATTTTAAATTCGGCACGATATATGTATATATAAATATATATGTATGTATATATGTGTGTGTGTACTCACCTAATTGTACTCACCTAATTGTGGTTGCAGGGGTCGAGACTCAGCTCCTGGCCCCGCCTCTTCACTGATCGCTACTGGATCCTCTCTCTCTCTGCTTCCTGAGCTTTGTCATACCTCTTCTTAAAACTATGTATGGTTCCTGCCTCCACTACTTCACTTGCTAGGCTATTCCACTTGCTGACAACTCTATGACTGAAGAAATACTTCCTAACGTCCCTGTGACTCGTCTGAGTCTTCAGCTTCCAGTTGTGACCCCTTGTCCCTGTGTCCCCTCTCTGGAACATCCTATCTCTGTCCACCTTGTCTATTCCCCGCAGTATCTTGTATGTCGTTATCATGTCTCCCCTGACCCTTCTGTCCTCCAGTGTCGTCAGTCCGATTTCCCTTAACCTTGTTGTGTGTGTGTGTGTGTGTGTGTGTGTGTGTGTGTGTGTGTACACTGAATATAATTTAATAATAAAGTTGCAGATATCGTAGAAATGCACCAAATAACAATCAGAAAAAATAAGCGTATATAATGAGAGTGCCGAAAATATCTAGCCAAAACAAGACTCCCAACAAAGGATTCAGGCTAGTTAAATTAAAATTTAGAAAGAATAGCAAAGTATTGTTTTGACACCAGATTTGAAGATGAGTTAAACTGCCAAGTAGCGTCACTGAGGGGAGCATATATGATCACCTTCAAAAATATTTTATAGTGACATGGGTGGGTGTGCCTGGTTGTGGACACGACCTACTTAGGACACGGGAGCAAATAATGAGACATTTACGGCTTGATAAATTAAGGTAGAGCGAAATATAGCTGTAGTAAATGTGTCCTTTTACCTGTAATTTTTCTAGTATTTACGGAGAACCTCTCTAGTATAGGTCAGTAGGTTTAATACAGTGTTTCTTTCTTATTATATTCTTATTCAGATCCAGCAAGGCTGTGACCTGGGTGGTGGTGTTGCAGGGGTCTGCTGCCCTGTGTCTGCTGCTGCCGCTGGTAAGCCCACATTTGCTTGTAAACAACCTTTAAGTACATTCAGAGTACTGCATGACGACTTTCATTCTTCACCTAGGTATGTCTGACATGTGCATGGTTTTATTTATTTTACTCCTGTAAAGGTGCTAAACCCATTAAAGATATCCGACACTAAAATTTTTACACGAGGATATAGTAAAGTCATTTAAACCGAACACAGTGTGCTCGGGTTTATGGAGACACAAATGAAGATTCTTATTTGTGACTTGATAGAACCTGTTGTGTGGACTGTGAAAACAGTTTTCCAGTTTTAAGGAAACTGCAAAAAACGTTTCGTTAACCAGTGGCTTCCTCAGTCCAATACAGAGAAGAATGGTTGAAAATAAGGACTTTGAGGTTATCAGTCCACCATCCTGAGGGACTGATTACGTTTCCACTGTAAAGATACCTAAGTGTTACACAAGTTTCTAAATTATCATTCTGTCGGTTCTCTGAATCATTTATTTATTTGTGTAGTTACCATAGTGTCGCTGTCTCATACCATTACCTACCATCTGCTTAAAACAGTGGCAACAAAAATAACATTACATTCATGGGGATTGTTAAAACCTTATGGGTCATACAGCACCGGGGAAATGGGAGGCAGTCAGAATGTATTCAGAGAAAGAAAATACAGATGTAATTTTTAAGATCAAGAGCCCTAACACCAGTACCATGACACCGCAGCATCGTCCAGTAGCTGTGCCTGAGAGACTAGTTGTAAATGGTGTATAAACACAAACAAGTATGTAAGACACGAAAGCGACAATGGGACATTTATTAAGAAGACGTTTCCCCCGCCAGGGAAATTCGTCTCTGAGGGCGAAATATCTCCTGAATATACATACTAATACCGCTCTTGTGTCTTGCCTGCCTGGGAGACAGCAGTCACTCAGCACAGCCTGTGGAATATCTCCAGTAGTAGTGTTAGCAGTTGTAATATTTTCAGAGCACTGTGGCGGTATAGGTCACCCAACACACATAACACGCACACAATAAAAAGAAACTCGAGAAATGGCAATAACACGATTGCAAACTAATCCTAGTTCTGTCAAATGAATTCATAAAAATTAACTAACAATAAAAGTAACAAACATAAACGCTCAAAACAAATAAATATTTTTATACCAAGTTAAAATAATGAACTTCGGTTAAGAATCCTATTAAATTATTGTCTAAAAAAAAAAATCTCGTACACTACATTAATTAAAGTAACTTATTTTCACGGAAAAGAAGCCTCAGTGATAGTGCTATATTATACATACTAATATTTCTTGTATGATCTCTTCTTAAAACATTGTTCTACTTATATGTTGTCTTCCGAGGTAAGTACTACTTACTGGCTCTTCTAAATAAATATTTTTTTCTGAATATTTCTTTAGTTAATACTTTTGATTCGAAAGAGAAATTAAAGTACAGACGAACCCCGTGTCCACGGATTTAGTTTCCGAGGTTTCCGTTATCTACTGTTTACCCTGGTCTGAAAATAAACCATTTAATCTTGCTTAATAATGACTACAAAGCAAAGAAAATAGTGATGGTGGCAGTTTTTCAAAGCCTAAGAGAAGTCGTGTAGTACTTCCTGTTAGTGAAAAAGTGCTAATTCTCGATTTATTATAAGTAATTTATCAATTAAACTTTATCACAGGTATGAATGTAAGCAAAAGACGACTTGTATTAATATTGGTAGAATTACCGACAATATGTTAAATAAAAGGACACAAGTGTAATTAATGTGACATTTCATTGTGGCAACGTTTCGCTCTACAGGAGCTTTATCAAGCTGGAAACGGCTTGATAAAGCTCCTGGAGAGTGAAACGTTGCCACAATAAAGTGTTACATTAGTTGCACTTGTCCTTTTACTTAACAAAAACCGACTTACATCTACATGGGTCACCACTACTATCCACGGTTTCGGGTATCCACGGTAGGTCTATACACCTGTCTGAGGTATACTTTAATGTTATCTCGAATTTTATGAAACATTAATTTTCCAAAGTTAATTAAGTTTAAAGAATATAAAATGCACAAGGGTCATTGAAAACCGTATGTCACCTTTACACCACCAGTCAAGGATATTCTAATCTTTAAAACAAAAATTAAAATGAATTCTCAGCGGATAAACAATGACATACGTATACCTCTCAGTGAATATATCTCTACCTCAAACAGTTCCCACTGAGGTAGGTTGACCCATCAGTCACTCCGTCACCGTCTCACCAGAGGCGTGCCAACACTGTAATTTATATGGCTCTCGAAACTGTAGTATCCCCACCCCTTATTCAGTGTGCTGGCACTGTAATTCCCACCTCCAGGAAATAAGTCACTCTGTCTGACTTTTTTTGGGTTATCCTAGGTTCTCTACACATATGCTGCTATGTATGATAATTCTATGTAACTGTATTTGTGTATACCTGAATAAACTTACTTACTAAGTCCGGCTAACCGGTTTCACTGAATACCTCCACAAATGTTAACTTACTCACACTCCAAATCACGTCATAAAAATATATTTCATTGTGTGTGTTTATTATTAAATTATTGTGAACTTATCTAAATTATATTTAGTTGGATTAGGCTAAATTAAATTGCGCTTGTTATAATAAGGCTAGATAAATTTTATATGATTCTTTTGGTACAAAGTTATTAATTTTTTGCATTCACATAAATGAAAAACTGTATCTTTAATCGTATAAAATAAAATTTTAGAAAGGACTTAATTTTAAATGAGTTCTTGCTAATTGACCAGTTTTACCTATTCGGCACGACATATATGCTTCATTTACTTCGTGTTCTTACCAGCGGTGATCTCTCCACGAGTGTAATTCATCTCTGTATTCGACTGATGAAGCTTGTATCACAAGCGAAACGTTCCGTCAATAAAGATTCCTAATGCTGAACATGCGTCTGAATTATCTGTATTAAATTTTAAATGATTTAATATTATTGTGTAGTTATAAATATTAAGCATTACAACTTTACTTTTTATTAATAATGTTAATATAACTAAATTGTTTTCGGTGAGTTATTCATGATGTTGTATTAACAGGTTCTTCAACAGGAAGCGTCACCACCAGGAGGATTTTCTCCCCTGCAAGTGTCAGTGCCAGTCTACCATCTATGGACTCCGCCAAGATGGCGCAGTCGTTCAGTGCTGGACTCAACTTTGCCAACACTATTAATCAAATCGAAAAGAACCTTATACAGTAAGAAACTTGTTAAAGTTAGTGAGAGAGAGAGGAGGAGGGATGACTAAATTATTTTACTGATATATAATTTAAGTGATAGTGGTGCTATGTTTCCTTGAAATCATTCACTCAGTGTTCTCTGTTCACCCAACACAGGAACTCCGTCGTCCTGCCAGTGTTCTCGCCGGCTGGTCAACATCTTCGAGTCTTCATCATTGACGAAGGAGCAAAAATAATGGATCGCAACGCCATGGCCATTATCACCGCCTCTAAGCAACTAGTAGATGAGTATGTAGGAAAAATAGCTGTCAAAGTCCAGTAACATAAAAAACTATTTATAAAAGAAACAATAGATCTTCAACGTTCGTGAGAGCGTTCTTCAAACTTGTCCTCGTCAAGAGTTAATCCGACGGCCTATTTTAGTGCAATCGGCAAACTTGCTTATGTCGCTATTTATTCCCTCATCTATGTGGTTTATGTATATTGTGAACAACAAAGAGCTCACAACACTGATTCCTGTGGAACACTGCTTGTGACGCGTCCCCACTCTGATCTCTCCCCATTTATGCAAACTCTCTGCTGCCTTGTTTTTGTAAAACCGTGCTGAGATTTAGTGATCAATAATGGAGTCCATCAATTCTCCCCACAGTGAAGAATAGGCTAATTAGCCTATAATTTGAAGCTAAAGACCTATCTCCCGTTCTGTAGAGGTATCACATTTGCCATTTTTCACTTATCCGGCACAATACCAGTTTGTAGTGATCTGTTGGAAAGACAAGATAACGGTTTGCTAAATTCCTCTTTACATTCCTTTATGACCCTTGAGAACAGTTCGTCAAGGCCCGATGATTTGCTTGGTTTTAAACTGTTCGTCTGAGAACCACATCACTACTAACATTGACCGTACATACCTTATTTTCTTCCTGACCTGCATAATTTTATTTATGGAAGGGAAATAAAATTATGTGTTGAAATAGCACACTTTTTTGTCCCTGGCGGTAAGCTGATCTGAACAACTGTCAAGTTGGTCTGTCTTCTCCCTAATCTTTCTCATATATACCTGGAGAAAACACTTCTGGGTTGGTCTTTGATTACCTCGCTACTTTAATTTCATAATCTCTTTTGGCTTTTTTAATTCCTTTTTTTGATTTCTCACTTTAATTGAGTGTATTGATTTCTTTAGTGTCCTCCTTTGATTCGCTTGTAAATGTCTCTTTTGACCTATGAGATCATTTATCCTATTGTTTATCCAATTACTATAATCTTTGGTCTAACCTCAAAATTATTAGTTAGAGATTCATTGTTGGCAAGAATCAAGTCAAGCAGCTTATTTCCTTTAATTGGTTCTGTCCCAAACTGTTTTAAAAAACAATTCTGAATCGTATTTAGAAAGTCGCTAGACTCAAGATTTCCTGTCAAATTGCTCCATTCAGTTTGGCTAAGGTTAAAACAAGTTTTTCCTATCTTGACACCTTAGCAATTTTGTCATATATAAATCTACCGTGTTCCCTGTCAAGGTTTAGGGAAAAAGGGGCTCTGTAAATCACACTCGGTATTAACTCTGGAGTATAAGATATAGATCACAATGGATTGCCACTTCCTTATGAGAGTTAATTCTTGTTTTACATTTACAGTTTTACTTTAACACGGAATCAAGGATCATTTGGTCTGAGGAACATGCCGGTGAGCGGTACAAGTCTTGAAAGCTTGTGTCCTCAGGTTCCCACCTGCCCCAATCCCAACTCCAAGTACCGTACTGCTGATGGATCTTGCAACAACCTTGCTAACCCCATCTGGGGCAAGAGCAACACTCCCAACCAGAGGATCTTACCACCAACTTATGATGACGGTCAGTGTTTGATGCATTAATGGTTAAGATTTTTTTTATGACATTTAATTATATTTGGTTAAGAGAACTGACTCGTGAAATTGTAATAGCAGAAATGCAAACCCCACCCGTTCTGTAAATTTTACAGAAAGTATAATTTTGTCTTCATGATCGTTGCATTCAAAGAGAAGAGCTAAACCCATAGGTGATCATACAGCGCCTAAGGTATGGTAGATAATAATAATACTATCTTTATTTCTACAAGTACATGTATAAAGTATACAGTCCTATCAGACATCAATGACATACTACTGTATAGAAAGCCGCTTGTTATGCTCAGCATTTCGGGCAAATTAGGTCAGTTATGTTCCAGGATACGACCCACACCAGTCCACTAACACTCAGGTACCCATTTTACTGATGGGGAACATAGACAACCGGTGTAAAGAAATACGCCCAGTGTTTGACCTAAGGAAGGGAGGGTAGCTCCAGCTCTTAGTACCAAGACCAGAGTTTCCAGCATCAAGGTACTCTCCTTCAAGGGTCGTTTGTCATGAACAATGGGAAAATTTCTGCTAACTCTAGTATTAGTTGTATGATAACTTGGTGAATGGATCTTTGGGCTTTTTTTTTATTAGATCTTCTGCTGGCTTATTGTGTACTACATAATAAATAAATAAGGACTTTGACATTTAAGTTTATTTATATTTTTACTGATATCATTTACTTATATTTACTTTGAGAAAGCATTGAGTCTAGTTGTTGTATTTATTTCTCATGGGAAATATGTAAATTTTTGACGTCAGTGGAGATTTTGGTTAATTAACCAGACCGGTGGCTGGCTTTTTTTGTTTGGTTATTGATGATACTTAGTGATATATAATTAAAATTCGTAACCATATGAATGATTTCTCTTAACAGTTCCCAGTCTCAGTAAACCGTAATTATGTCTCCACAGGAGTGTTTGAACCTCGCTCCAGAGCAGTTGATGGCGCTCCTCTCCCCAATGCACGTCGTATTAGCAGTAACGTGTTGTTAGACGTAAACCAGCCAGATGAGTCGTACACCTCGTCCCTCATGGTGTGGGCACAGTTCATTGACCATGAATTTGCTCATGTTCCTTTCCCTACTATGGGTAAGACGAATTTACAAAAGTTACTGTTGCTCTTGTCTATGATGCTTAAGAGACTTTTCACAGAACTCGGGAAAGTTATATATATATATCCTTCAATTATAGGGATTACCAAACTGGGGTATGCGCCCCCCACTGGTATATGAAAGGATTTTCAGGGGCTACGCGAGTGAGTTAATATAATTTGTAGTCATGTTATTATCTGTGATTTTCTTAAATTTATTTATCCACTAAAACTTCCAAAAATCGAGCCATCTGTGTATAATTAAAATGACTCACGAAATCGTAATGACTCGATTGCAAATAAACCGTACCACGGGTGGGGTTTGAACCAGAGGTCAGAGAGTTTTGAGACTCTCTGACCGCGGGTTCAAACCCCACCCGAGGTATGGTTTGTGTATAATTAAAATGGTTCATTGCTATACTCACGCAAAAGTACATAGAAATATATTCTTGTACGGATATAGTGTCCATGTGTAAGTGGTTAGCACCATTATGGTGCTGTTCTGCCTGACTCAGTGAGTCAACACTGAGCTTCCTACACACGGAATTTCCCAGGAGTGAAAATATTTCATGTTCTGAAAATCTGTTTCCAGTTTATGCCTAAATTTTCAACTTTATTTAAAAATGTATGTTTTCTTTCTTAATATGAAGACCTTAATAATTTTTTTTACGAGTATCTTTATTTTCATTTTGCATATAAGTGTTCACCGTAACAATCTAAGTTAAAAAAAAAAAACTTTTATTTGGAATGTTTATTTTTTTTTCCTATAGGACCTATACTACTGCAAAGTTAAGTTAAACAGTACTTCTGTATAACAGTGAATCTATTGTTCTGTCTAGAAGACTTTATCCTGGACACTGTAAAAGTTATTCCTAACATGTTTACAAAAAGGTTCGTGACTGAAAACGCAAAATATCGAGTTCATGATCGACAGAGACTTTGGAACTACAGTTCTACAGTATTATACAACAGTAACAATGTTTATGCTCCAGTATTTGTATAAAAATCGTCAATATTTATTTTGTAGATGAATGGTTCAGAGAACCGACATGTTGATAAATTAGACACATTGAGTCGATGTGTTCAGTCCATCAATCTTGAGTAGAATGATTCTACTCAAGATTGATGGACTGAACACATCGACTCAAGGTTGAGGGACTGATTACCTCATTCTCCTCCTGTTCTTCAAGTTTCTCCTATGTATGGACTGATGAAGCCACTGTGTGGCGAAACGTTTCCTCAATAAAGATACCCAAGAGTTGCACATGTGTCTAATTTATCAATATTTATTTTGTTTATATTGAAACTGATTATACTGTTGTACACTCAGATAATGGAGAAGGAATTCAATGCTGCCCCAATGGAACACTGGTAGCCCCAGCCTTTCGTCATCCTAGGTGTTTGCCCATTGATCTTACTGGTGACCCCTTCTATGGTCCCCAAGGCAGAACCTGCATGAACTTCGTCAGGAGTATGGTCGCCGTGGGCGCTGGATCAGAATGTGTCTTTGGCTATGCTGAGCAGGTTGGTAGTATTACTGATACAGCGTTCACCCGCAGTACATTATTGTATCACATATGGAATGTGAGATTTTTGTGATGTTATAACTGCTAACGTGACGTCGACTACCTATGTGCAGATTTGCTTAACCTCTTACAACTGCACCTCACTCTACATCTGTTCCTGTGACGCACACACTTAATAGTCACAAGTGAACTGCTTACATTATATAAGGCAAAAAAAAAATCATTGTATGAATTATTATTTTAAATGATTAGACTAAATTTAAAACATTTGTTAAAACTTGAGATGTAATATAGTTGAAGCTCATAGCTGGGTGCGTCGTGTGAGTCTTGTGAGTTATATTACAACAGTACACAGCTGATGATGTGAAGGAAGTGTAACATTGTTTCCATGGCAGGAACCAGTGATCCGGAGATTTGAGTATAGTTAGCAGGAACAAAGAGTAACAACTGTAGGTGATGTTACACACACACACACACACACACGTACTGACAATAACGGTATCCTAAACCAACTCCAATATAGAGATTACATCTCTGTAACTTACTTCACAACATACCTATACGACGAGAGAACTTTTATATTACTTTATAAACTCGGTAGCAAACAATCTTCCAGCACATCACTCACTGTTTTCATGGCTGAACATGGACTCTCGTCACCTCATGTTCACGCATTTTAACAAAAGATCAAATTCATTATCTTATTGGTTAATTTTGTGGAGAAATATAAAATAAAATAATTTGTAACATACATTTAGAGATACTTTTATAAGTTAATAAAATACTATCTAGTTACTTGAACTTATTATAGGATACACAGTGCAGAAATAAGTTAAGTCTCGTCTCATATAAATCCAGTTATATATTTATAAAAAACCTCTGAATTACTTTATGCCTTAAGCTTTTATAACATAATATAACTAGGTTTTATTACAAGTACACATAAAATGTGGAAATATTTTTCCACACAGTTTCATTTACTTAGAATAATGTATTTTTTGCATTAATTTCATCTTTTTGCCAGTGTTTATTACAACAGTAATCTTCATCTCTATCTTCTGAAGTAAAAAGAAAAGGAATTGTTAGGATGCGCTTCTTCTGGTGATGTGTTGAGATGTTACACTGAATTTTTTTTTTATATTTTATTTAAAACATCTACAGTGTATACATTATGCTATACATAAGCTCACTGGAGCCAAGAAACAAACTGTACTAACAATTCAGATGCAATATCAAATACAGGGCAGTTCCACAATAAACACATGACACCAACTGCAGCCATGTCACATTCCCTATACCCAACCCATTGTTCCACATATATGTATATATACACATACACTAACACGCACGTATACAACTATACATATACATATATACAGCTAACAATATATAGCCCACACAATAACTTACAATATGCATCATGGTTCCATAAATACCCAAACATTTAACATCACAGTGATCAACACAAATCTATTTAAGGGCACATATATAGGAGGGAAACCTCCACAAACAGTGTTTTGGTATATTAAATCAGTACTTTATCACACATGACATATAACAGTGACAACCACCAGGTAACCTCTCATCTTAAAAATTCAAAATGTAAATCAACATATGGTTACAGGGTCCTCTACTAAAACCAGATACCCCCGGGTGTACAGGACAACAAACATTAACAAAGTACAGTAAGTAGGACATAATGCATATAGAGTGTGCAGTCCTAGAGAAAATCCACAACACCATAGTGGATAACTAATCATACAAAAAACAACAGAATATGGTTTTTATAATAACTTAGGTAAGCTAATCAACAGACGTTGCAACTAATGCAACTAGCAAAGAACACACCATAAAGGTGAGGAGAAATGACAGAATACATTACTGTACCACCGCCTTTGTGGTACCTTGTTCCAAACTCGGTCCACCAAACCAGTACACACTATCCAACTTGGCCGATGGCAGTGAACGTATTGTAACATACCTACCCTACACGCGTTAGCCTGCGACAAACGGCTGGCCTCCAGAACTCCCCCTTAAGTCCACAAAGCCACCTCCCTCTCCCCTCCCGTGTGTCACAGCCTTCAAGAATACAAGCTGCACTCTGCAGGGCTTCGCCATCACCATCTACACAACATCCCCATCTCGGCTAGGATCTCACCCAATCTACTTTCTAAGCACGTGCCCATGCCATACAAGAACAAATACCTGAAAGACATGGTAAATCAATCCAACCCACTCCGACCCCCCCCCCCCGACACTGACAGGCTGTACTATGGAGGATCCGAGATCTAAGAACCTTTGACAGCCAAAACACACTCAAGGACACAGTAATGACTAATTTGATCGATGTTGCATACCCCGCATCCGACCCATTTCACATCTAAGCCAACAACATCCAAGACCCATCCCTCCCCTCACCCCCCTGCTTCAACCCATGTCATACTACTACTCAGTCCACTTGCACGCCAGATCATCGCTGACCACCAGCCCATTGCTGTCCTGTTCCAACCAATCCGCAAAGTTTCGCCACCGTCATACCGCGATAACCCTCAGGAAAAAACTCAACCCATCTACTACCATAGAAGCTTCTATTTCTGCACATTGTCCTGTAAAAACGTGCAGCCAACGCCCTGACCCTACCGGTGCCCTGCACCTCACGCATTTGCCAAGACATGTACAAATAGTCCACGACGACATACTTTATCGCTCATGCCACATCTTGTGTCATCCCATCCACGTCGAGGAGTAACGCCCTTAAAATAGTCACCCTTTCTCCTCCCAACATCCCGAATATACCCCGCATCAACAACCTTACCTCTTCTAGAGTAGGACAAAAATACACCACGTGAAAAGTCGTTTCCTCATCACCACAATGCACGCAAGTTGCATCCTGAACAAAACCCATTTTCCATAATATCACCTTAGAGGCCAGGATCCCCATGATAAATCTATACACCACCTCACGCACCTTAGCTGGTATACAAAGCCACAGGAATTCCTCCCAAATCACCTTCCAGTTATAAGTGGGATAAATCTCCACCCCTGACAATGCTGCCCACCGGAACCCCACACTCACCAGCCTTCCTATGCTCACACCACGTCCCTCACCCATAACATATATCGCAGCAAGTCCTCACACGCCTCTAGCTTCTTTCCACGCCACCAACACCAGACTTCCCTCCCGACCTCTCACACGCTACGTCCTCTAGCCCCCCCTAGTGGTAAATAACACGCCCGGACATATATTGCTCTCACCCTAGGTCCCAAAGCTAGCAAACCTAAACCCCCCATGCATACTCCAGACATCACCACCTCACGTCCCGACCATGTCCGTCCATATCCCCAAATATACCTCAACGCCCGTCTCTGTATCTCCGTTACGTCACAGGTCCTCAAAGGATATACAGCTACCATTCCCCAGACCTTGCTATACACAAGCGAATTCACGACCAACACCCGTTGGTGCATAGAGGAATCCCCGGCTCGTAATCCTCGTAGTCTGCCCAGCACCTTGTCTCGTACCGCCACCGAATTAACCTCCCTGCTTGCATGTTTGTCCACCAAATACATAATCCTGCAAATCCTGATCCTATCCACACATGTTCATCCAAACCCCACACCCATTCTCCCCCCTACCCAGCTCCCCACCTCCAGCAACATCTGACTTGTGCCTGTTAACCCTCATGCCTGATGCAGCCCCAAACTTTTCAATGACCTCACTCACATAGACAAAATCCTCCCGTGCACTAATCAAATCCGTCGTATCATCAACGTACCCCACTACACCCCCCCCGACTTATCCCCACACCCCCTCCTCCACCCCCAATCCACCAGCTCATAAAACGGATTTTGTACACATACAAACAAGATTTGGGAAAGCGGGCACCCCTGCCTCAAACCTTGTTCCATGCCTATAATGCCCCCCAGTCGTCCATTCACCTGAACCCTCATCATCGCCCAGGCATACAATGCCTCTACCCATCCCACTACTTTCGCACCAAAACCCAAGCCATACAAACATTCACGCATAAATCCCCTATCCACACAATCATACTCATTTTCCCAGTCCAAACCAAGAACACCTCCTCCCCCATCCCCTCTAGGAAATCTCGGATATGGCCATGTCCCTCCCTCATACTTCTCCCAGGAATTCCATACTGTCCCTTATGTAATACCGACCCCATGGCGCCCTTCAAACAATTACCCAATACCTTCGCAAAAACCTTGTAATCAGCACACATTAAAGATATTGCTCTGTAAGCACTCAGTACATGCTCACCTCCCTTCTTAGGCACCAACACTACAACACCTATTCTCCCACCTGCCAACATATTATTTAGAACCCCAACAAAAACATGCCTGATGCAATTCCAATGCATCCTGTAAAATTCAACTGGCAACCCATCAATTCTGGGCATCTTGCCAGTCCGCATCCCAAAAATCGCTACTGCTACCTCCTCCTCACATATATCCTCCTCCATCCTCTCCCTAACCTTCGTCCCCAGCACATCTCGCCCTTTCCCCGCCAATTCCTGCAAACCAAAACTCCCCCTGCCCCCTCCATTTTTCCCTAAACCAATCATCAGCATAATAGCTCATGCTTTCTGTAGTGACAAAAACCGTACCATCCTAGTATCCCCCGACCCCCGAGCTTGCCACTAATCGCAACATGGTAGTCACAGCATGACGTTCTCGGAATCTGCATAACACAAAATCAAACGGTTTGTCACCCCATAACACGTCCTCAGATCCCGAAGATAACATATCTCATTGAAACGTTTGTTGCGATGTCCGCAAGTCTATCCCTTATGGATTCTGCCTCCCCAACCCCCCACACCCCCTGTCGTAACAATCCTTCAGCTGAGATTCCAAATAATTTTGTAAGCCATAACACCATCTCGCTTCCTCCCTTTCCCTGCCTCGGAAATAGGTTGCAATGCCAGGCTTTGCTTTCAACTCCCACCAGTCAATGAACTGCATTACCCTATCCCTGCCCTCTGTGAACCTACCCCACCATTCTTCGAACCCTGCACCTCCTTCCTCATCCCTAAGCAATCCAACATTCAACTTCCAATAACCAGCATGAATTCTGACCACTCCCTCCCACTGCAAGTCAGCAATTACTGCTCTATGATCTGAGAAACCTACATCGAACGTTTGCACGTCCCTCCCCTCTATACCCCGCATTATGTAAATTCTATCTAGTCACGCCACATATTCTCTCCTGACAAAAGTGTGCTCAGTCGCTAAGCCCCCCACTATGTCCACAACACCAACATCTTGCAACGTGTCCCGCAGAACTTTCAGTACACACCCTGCACCCCTCAGTTCCACATCCCTTTCACGAATCACACAGTTCCAGTCTCCACCGATGATCATGACCGCCGGCTATGCCCGTAAATAATACAGTAAGTCATCCCTCACAAAATCTGCTTTAACCTGTATGTTACCCGATGCCGGCATATATGCACTTATAAGACAAATGTGTCTCTCACTCCATACCCCATCTACTCTCACAACCCTCCCCCCCTCCTCCTCCCAGGCCGTGACGTGCAAGGGGCTGGTGTCCTTGATCGATATCACTATCCCCCCATTTTATCTGCCTGGCAGAACTAACATACACCTTGTAACCATACAACCTCAAATCACATCCAAACCGAAAATTGTGTTCCTGTAAAAAACACACATCAACCTGGAACCTTCTCAAAAACCAGACCAACCACACTTGCTTGATCTCTGAGCGGAGACCATTCACGTTAAGAGTGACACTCCGGAAAGCTATATAAACAGCGGCTTTCCTCTATGCCGCTGTGATTTATTCATGACGCCTTTCCCCGGTCGGCGCCCAGGCACCTCACAGGTCTTTACCTGTTCACCCTCACTCTCCCGCACCCGTCCACTGTGTTGCTCCTGCATCACTGTACCAGCCCGTTCCTCCTTCAACTCCTCCACTGCCCACGCCTTTTTCCCCGGGTGCTGGCCGGGGAAAAAAACCTCCTCTACCTCCACCGTTCCAGCCGTTCTCTTTCTGAAGCCGCCACTCACACTCATATCCACTTACTGGGCTTGCTCCTGATGTACCTCCACTTGCACAACCTGCTGCAAGGTACCTGCACTGGGGTTCCCTCCCTCAGGCGATGGAACCGTCGTGACTGCCTCACCTTCACTGAAGACACCAGTCACAGTTGTTCCCAAAAAATTCTGGAGTACCTCCTCCATGAAGCGCTCCTGAGGTACACTGTCCTGACACACTTTCTCTCCTGACAATTCGTCCACAGCCTCTGATTGCTCCAGGAGCGTGACACACCAGTCAGCCGACTGTTCCTCACGGTGTGCCTCCTCACTCCAACGACCACTCTGCAAGTCCACTCCGCCACCCACCTCGGGCCCCAATTCACACAATCGTTGCTCCATTGCCGACGTTCCAGGACCTCTGGCCGGTTGCCGCCTCGGACATTGTGCCGCCATATGATCATATGAGCAACACAGACGACAAGTCCGCCGCTGACCAGTGTAATGCACAAAAACCTGTATCCTGTATCCCTCCAACCTCACGTATGACGGGATCGGCAGGGCCAACGAGATTTTGAGGGTGTAGGATCCCTCAGGGAGCCCCTCGTATGGCCCATCCTTCCGGACTCCCATCGTTGTCGAATGGACCCGACCATAGCTGCTAAATGCCTCCTTCAGCCCATACACAGTTGCCTCAAATGGCACATTACGCACCTTAACCCACATGTAATATTTGGATACATAGTGCAAGATGACGTCCACCGCCAAGTTGATGGTTATTCTCTTCTGAAATTCTTCCACTGTATAATTCCTCTGTTGGTACGCCGTAGACGTCTCTGATGATGGTTGGCAATAAGACGTGCATTATTGCAGAACTAAGCATGCCTCTGACCAGCTCTATGCAGGCAGTGTTGACACGGCGTCCCCTTCCCTCCGCCATCTTGTCGTTGCACTGCCAAAAACCACCACCAGAGGGCAGGTGTAGCAGACCAGGCGAGCATCCTCTCTCCCCGGAGGTCGAGAGACGAATGAAGAGTCTTCAAAGACTCCTTAGAGTGAAAACTTACAATTAATGATTAACATTATCCTCCTACTTCAGCTTTCCAGTTTTAAATAAGTAAAATAAGGTTTATTTACAGAAGGTTCTCTGCATATGCGTCTACAGATTACATCTGTTCAGTAACTACAATAAATAAATACCAGTTTTAGGCATACATTGAATGTAAATGTTACAGATTTAACATAGGGTAACCCAAAAGGATCATAGAGCGAAATTCACATTTTTATGAAAATTTGTAATAAATGTTGACACTAATTCAAGGTTTGTCTGTGACACAGCTGAATCAACTTACACACTGGATAGACGGCTCTGTGATATACGGCTCCACTGCTGACCAGATGCGGAACCTAAGGGCATTAAGGAACGGACTCATGAAGATCTCTGGTAACAACCTCCTACCCATCAACAGCAACCAGGGAGGAGACTGCGAGGCTCGGGAACGTGGTGCTCTCTGTTTTACAGCAGGTTCGTCACTTACTGAAACGTACAGTCAGATTATAGGTTCTTATTTTAATTAAATATCCTCATAGCATCTCGAATACTTTGGATGATTGCTAGATCATTATTGTGATATATTCCTATAATAACAAGATGTGGAATAAGACACTTGTGTAATATCTGGGTACCTCTATGTCTACAAGAAAGATGTTCTGTTTCACAAGTGTCTGAGTCTTCATTTTGTCGGTACTGAATACCAGTGATATACAATAATTAGATGTATTCCGGTAGCTGTGCCATTTAAGCAAGGTATCCTCGTATTGCATACCCTCAGTCCCCTGTACCTCAGTGCACGGTAATGAAACAGTGCAGATTGAGGCGTAAGTCTATAATGCAGTTAACTATTGTTGAAGATCTAGAGCGAATCAAAAATGGCATTCACAAATCATCATATGAAAATTAATTTTTAAATTTCTTCAATAAGAATGGTAAACTAGGACATACACGCTTTAACCCTTTCACTAAGAAACGATAAAGCTGAACTGAAAAAGCATTGTCTTTGTATCTCAGAATCCTCTATCCTAAATTATACAATTAAGTAAATTTTGCAATCATTCACATTGCAAAAGCCTTCGACAAATGTGCCCATGGCGTAATAGCGCAAAAAATGCGTGCTAAAGGAATAACAGGAAAAGTCGGTCGATGGATCTATAATTTCCTCACTAACAGAACACAGAGAGTAGTAGTCAACAGAGTAAAGTCCGAGGCAGCTACGGTGAAAAGCTCTGTTCCACAAGGCACAGTACTCGCTCCCATCTTGTTCCTCATCCTCATATCCGACATAGACAAGGATGTCAGCCACAGCACCGTGTCTTCCTTTGCAGATGACACCCGAATCTGCATGACAGTGTCTTCCATTGCAGACACTTCAAGGCTCCAGGCGGACATCAACCGAATCTTTCAGTGGGCTGCGGAAAACAATATGAAGTTCAACGATGAGAAATTTCAATTACTCAGATATGGTAAACACGAGGAAATTAAATCTTCATCAGAGTACAAAACAAATTCTGGCCACAAAATAGAACCAAACACCAACGTCAAAGACCTGGGAGTGATCATGTCGGAGGATCTCACCTTCAAGGACCATAACATTGTATCAATCGCATCTGCTAGAAAAATGACAGGATGGATAATGAGAACCTTCAAAACTAGGGAGGCCAAGCCCATGATGACACTCTTCAGGTCACTTGTTCTATCTAGGCTGGAATATTGCTGCACACTAACAGCACCTTTCAAGGCAGGTGAAATTGCTGACCTAGAAAATGTACAGAGAACCTTCACGGCGCGCATAACGGAGATAAAACACCTCAATTATTGGGAGCGCTTGAGGTTCCTCAACCTGTATTCCCTGGAACGCAGGCGGGAGAGATACATGATTATATACACCTGGAAAATCCTAGAGGGACTAGTACCGAACTTGCACACGAAAATCACTCACTACGAAAGCAAAAGACTTGGCAGACGATGCAACATCCCCCCAATGAAAAGCAGGGGTGTCACTAGCACGTTAAGAGACCATACAATAAGTGTCAGGGGCACGAGACTGATCAACTGCCTCCCAGCATACATAAGGGGGATTACCAACAGACCCCTGGCAGTCTTCAAGCTGGCACTGGACAAGCACCTAAAGTCGGTTCCTGACCAGCCGGGCTGTGGCTCGTACGTTGGTTTGCGTGCAGCCAGCAGCAACATCCTGGTTGATCAGGCTCTGATCCACCAGGAGGCCTGGTCACGGACCGGGCCGCGGGGGCGTTGACCCCCGGAACTCTCTCCAGGTAAACTCCAGGTAAACATATGTTATCAAGCTATCAGCACTGAAACGTTGAAGCTCCTTTGATGAGGCACTCAGATATTATCAGACGAAAAGCATTATTTCAATTTTCCCAAAATGGGACTTGCACACACTGGGACTAATCCAGCTTTTCTCTAAGTAAGAATAAACAGCTTTTAAGCAAGTAGGTATAGTAAGTAAGCAAGTAAACATGTAATTATGGAAATAATTAAATTTTACTCAAGCTTGGTGTACAAAACATACCAATTTTTAATAATGGTCTTGAAGAAAGACCAGATTGTGCCAGATTGTTTATAGATTGTGCCTTTTCATTTCTATAAACAAGATAAAATATAATCATAAGGGGATAGTTGGTTTTCTCACAATTTTTTATAACACTTCATTAGTCTCCCACCGAAGTAGGGAGACTCGAGAGAGAACAAAATACTTTTATTGTCACTCAGTCACTGTCTTGCCAGAATATCGACATACAGATGAGATGATCCTCAAGACCGCAACATTTCCACCCCTCCTTCAGAGTGCATGCACTGTATTACCCACCTCCACCCCTCCTTCAGAGTGCAGGCACTGTGCTACCCACCTCCACCCCTCCTTCAGAGTGCATGCACTGTATTACCCACCTCCACCCCTCCTTCAGAGTGCAGGCACTGTACTACCCACCTCCACCCCTCCTTCAGAGTGCAGGCACTGTACTACTCACCTCCACCCCTCCTTCAGAGTGCAGGCACTGTGCTACCCACCTCCACCCCTCCTTCAGAGTGCATGCACTGTACTACCCACCTCCACCCCTCCTTCAGAGTGCAGGCACTGTACTACCCACCTCCACCCCTCCTTCAGAGTGCAGGCACTGTACTACTCACCTCCACCCCTCCTTCAGAGTGCAGGCACTGTACTACTCACCTCCACCCCTCCTTCAGAGTGCATGCACTGTACTACCCACCTCCACCCCTCCTTCAGAGTGCAGGCACTGTACTACTCACCTCCACCCCTCCTTCAGAGTGCAGGCACTGTACTACCCACCTCCACCCCTCCTTCAGAGTGCAGACACTGTACTACTCACCTCCACCCCTCCTTCAGAGTGCAGGCACTGTACTACTCACCTCCACCCCTCCTTCAGAGTGCAGGCACTGTACTACCCACCTCCACCCCTCCTTCAGAGTGCAGGCACTGTACTACCCACCTCCACCCCTCCTTCAGAGTGCAGGCACTGTACTACCCATCTCCACCCCTCTTTCAGAGTGCCACTGTACTACCTCCACCCCTCCTTAAGAGTGCAGGCACTGTACTACAGACACCTCCACCCCTCCTTTCAGAGTGCAGGCACTGTACTACCCACCTCCACCCCTCCTTAAGAGTGCAGGCACTGTACTACCCACCTCCACCCCTCCTTCAGAGTGCATGCACTGTACTACCCACCTCCACCCCTCCTTCAGAGTGCAGGCACTGTACTACCCACCTCCACCCCTCCTTCAGAGTGCAGGCACTGTACTACCCACCTCCACCCCTCCTTCAGAGTGCATGCACTGTACTACCCACCTCCACCCCTCCTTCAGAGTGCAGGCACTGTACTACCCACCTCCACCCCTCCTTCAGAGTGCATGCACTGTACTACTCACCTCCACCCCTCCTTAAGAGTGCAGGCACTGTACTACTCACCTCCACCCCTCCTTAAGAGTGCAGGCACTGTACTACCCACCTCCACCCCTCCTTCAGAGTGCATGCACTGTACTACTCACCTCCACCCCTCCTTAAGAGTGCAGGCACTGTACTACCCACCTCCACCCCTCCTTCAGAGTGCAGGCACTGTACTACCCACCTCCACCCCTCCTTCAGAGTGCAGGCACGGCACTACCCACCTCCACCCCTCCTTCAGAGTGCATGCACTGTACTACTACACCTCCACCCCTCCTTCAGAGTGCAGGCACTGTACTACCCACCTCCACCCCTCCTTCAGAGTGCAGGCACTGTACTACCCATCTCCACCCCTCCTTCAGAGTGCAGGCACTGTACTACCCACCTCCACCCCTCCTTCAGAGTGCAGGCACTGTACTACCCACCTCCACCCCTCCTTCAGAGTGCAGACACTGTACTACCCACCTCCACTCCTCCTTCAGAGTGCAGGCACTGTACTACCCACCTCCACTCCTCCTTCAGAGTGCAGGCACTGTACTACCCACCTCCACCCCTCCTTCAGAGTGCAGGCACTGTACTACCCACCTCCACCCCTCCTTCAGAGTGCATGCACTGTACTACCCACCTCCACCCCTCCTTCAGAGTGCATGCACTGTACTACCCACCTCCACCCCTCCTTCAGAGTGCAGGCACTGTACTACCCACCTCCACCCCTCCTTCAGAGTGCATGCACTGTACTACCCACCTCCACCCCTCCTTCAGAGTGCATGCACTGTACTACCCACCTCCACCCCTCCTTCAGAGTGCATGCACTGTACTACCCACCTCCACCCCTCCTTCAGAGTGCAGGCACTGTACTACCCACCTCCACCCCTCCTTCAGAGTGCAGGCACTGTACTACCCACCTCCACCCCTCCTTCAGAGTGCAGGCACTGTACTACCCACCTCCACCCCTCCTTCAGAGTGCAGGCACTGTACTACTCACCTCCACCCCTCCTTCAGAGTGCAGGCACTGTACTACTCACCTCCACCCCTCCTTCAGAGTGCATGCACTGTACTACCCACCTCCACCCCTCCTTCAGAGTGCAGGCACTGTACTACTCACCTCCACCCCTCCTTCAGAGTGCATGCACTGTACTACCCACCTCCACCCCTCCTTCAGAGTGCAGGCACTGTACTACTCACCTCCACCCCTCCTTCAGAGTGCATGCACTGTACTACTCACCTCCACCCCTCCTTCAGAGTGCAGGCACTGTACTACCCACCTCCACCCCTCCTTCAGAGTGCAGGCACTGTACTACCCACCTCCACTCCTCCTTCAGAGTGCAGGCACTGTACTACCTTCCACCCCTCTTTCAGAGTGCAGGCACTGTACTACCCACCTCCACCCCTCCTTAAGAGTGCAGGCACTGTACTACCCACCTCCACCCCTCCTTCAGAGTGCATGCACTGTACTACCCACTCTCTTCAGAGTGCAGGCACGGCACTACCTCCTCTTTCAGAGTGCAGGCACTGTACTACCCACCTCCACGCCTCCTTCCGAGTGCATGCACTGTACTACCCACCTCCACCCCTCCTTCAGAGTGCAGGCACTGTACTACCCACCTCCACCCCTCCTTCAGAGTGCATGCACTGTACTACTCACCTCCACCCCTTCTTCAGAGTGCAGGCACTGTACTACCCACCTCCACCCCTCCTTCAGAGTGCAGGCACTGTACTACCCACCTCCACCCCTCCTTCAGAGTGCATGCACTGTACTACCCACCTCCACCCCTCCTTCAGAGTGCAGGCACTGTACTACCCACCTCCACCCCTCCTTCAGAGTGCATGCACTGTACTACTCACCTCCACCCCTCCTTCAGAGTGCAGGCACTGTACTACCCACCTCCACCCCTCCTTAAGAGTGCAGGCACTGTACTACCCACCTCCACCCCTTCTTCAGAGTGCATGCACTGTACTACCCACCTCCACCCCTCCTTCAGAGTGCAGGCACTGTAATACCCATCTCCACCCCTCTTTTAAAGTGCATGCACTGTACTACCCACCTCCACCCCTCCTTCAGAGTGCAGGCACTGTACTACCCACCTCCACCCCTCCTTCAGAGTGCATGCACTGTACTACCCACCTCCACCCCTTCTTCAGAGTGCAGGCACTGTACTACCCATCTCCACCCCTCCTTCAGAGTGCAGGCACTGTACTACCACCTCCACCCCTCTTTCAGAGTGCAGGCACTGTACTACCCACCTACACCCCTCCTTCAGAGTGCAGGCACTGTACTACCCACCTCCACCCCTCCTTCAGAGTGCATGCACTGTACTACCCACCTCCATTCCTCCTTCAGATTGCAGGCACTGTACTACCCATCTCCACCCCTCCTTCAGAGTGCAGGCGCTGTACTACCCACCTCCACCCCTCCTTCAGAGTGCCGGCACTGTACTGCCCACCTCCACCCCTATTTCAGAGTGCATGCACTGTACTACCCACCTCCACCCCTCCTTCAGAGTGCATGCACTGTACTACCCACCTCCACCCCTCCTTCAGAGTGCAGGCACTGTACTACCCACCTCCACCCCTCCTTCAGAGTGCATGCACTGTACTACCCACCTCCACCCCTCCTTCAGAGTGCATGCACTGTACTACCCACCTCCACCCCTCCTTCAGAGTGCATGCACTGTACTACCCACCTCCACCCCTCCTTCAGAGTGCAGGCACTGTACTACCCACCTCCACCCCTCCTTCAGAGTGCAGGCACTGTACTACCCACCTCCACCCCTCCTTCAGAGTGCAGGCACTGTACTACCCACCTCCACCCCTCCTTCAGAGTGCAGGCACTGTACTACCCACCTCCACCCCTCCTTCAGAGTGCATGCACTGTACTACCCACCTCCACCCCTCCTTCAGAGTGCAGGCACTGTACTACCCACCTCCACCCCTCCTTCAGAGTGCATGCACTGTACTACCCACCTCCACCCCTCCTTCAGAGTGCAGGCACTGTACTACCCATCTCCAAAACTCAAATCTGGTTAACATGTTTTCCCTGAATCCCTTTAAAAATGTTACCTTATTTACACTCCAACAGCACGTCAGATCATAAAAACTACTTGTCTTCAGTCACTCCTATCTAACACGCTCACACAAACCTGTTAAATGTTCACGCCTCTAGCACTCAAAATCCTCCTTTATCCCGTTCCTCCTATCTTTCCTAGGACGGCCCCTACCCCTCCCTCCCTCCCTCCACCCCAAATAAATACGCCCTCCTAGTCATGTTATTTTTCCACCTACGTCTCTAAATGTTGAACCACCTCAACAATATTAATCTATAAGAAGGTTCCTATATGTCAGATTCATAAAATGTTTCAACAGTTAAGGCATAGTATATGAATGACAGTGTATAACCCTTGTGGGTTTAGCGCTTAATTCTGATTGTAATAATAATAATATAAGAACGACAACACAGTTCCAAAACGCTCGAGGTTCACATTTATTCTGAAAAAAAAGGAAAAAATGCAGGTGATTTTTACACTGATAATTAAAAAAATGCCCAGGTCAGTGCTAAGAACAAATATCTTATTCAATATCAGCCGAGTTTTGATAATAATCTTTCCACTGACTCACGATTTGCATTAATGTACAGTTTTACTTAAAATTTTAATATACACTGTGCAAGGTTGTACCTATGAATCAACATATCACTCACAAATACATACACTTCATTATGTTTATATCTTTACCCCCTAGATAACTTGGTAACAATTTAAACATTAATGATTTACTGTAAAATTCAAAACAATACCATTACACTATTATGAAGTATAACATATGAGGGGATCCTTACAGGTGACTCACGAGTGAACGAGCAGCCTAGCTTGACCGGTCTTCACACCCTGTGGGTGAGACAACACAACCGTGTAGCAGGAGAACTTCAGAAACTGAACCCCCAGTGGTCAGACGAGGCTGTCTTCCAGGAGACCCGCAGGATCATTATTGCCCAGGAACAACACATCATTTTCAACGAGTGGCTCCCCATCATCATAGGTGTGTGGCGCGATATACAACTGTGCCTTAGGGTCTTTGTAGTTTGAACATGTAAAATTATATATTGTGTTAATGGTCTGTGTGTACAGCACATTCACACTAAAGGACTCTCATAATATCTTTTGTTCATTGTGGATTATAGTTTTCCTGTGTCTCCATGTCCTGGTTTCATTTATTTCAAACCCTCTATGTTCGTCCAGATTGTCGATGTCTCAGAGTATGTTGAGTTTTGTGATCATGTCTTCCCTATCCCTTCGGCCAACAGTGTGATTAAATTAAGCTCTTCATGGCTGCCGCCATTTCAGGTTCCTAGTATGTGGCAGTACCTGTGAGCAGATCTTCGAACTTGAGAGTGGACATGTTCGTTCAGCATAGTGACATCAATGATATAGTCAGTTAGTTGACCAAATTAAATCGCTGGCCCACACATGGCTCCAAATTCATTCTATTCTTTATTTGTATATCTCATAAAAATAAAAAGGCTTTCAAATGAGTTGAGGTAGGTAACATATCTTAGCCAGTAAATACAGGTAAGACCTCTTAATCTAATCCTGTAAAACCCTTGTGTGGCACAGTCATGTGTTTTGTGTGTACTGTAAAGAAGCAGAGAGAAATATGCAAATAAATATTCACATCACTTTCAGGAAAAGACTTTATGAAAGCCTTTGGTCTGAATACACTTTCATCAGGCTTCAGCAACGACTACAACCCCGGCATCAACCCCAACATGAACAATGAATTCTCCGCAGCAGCCTTCAGGTTTGGACACACCCTGGTGCAGGGAACTCTTCGGTGAGTCATATACTGTATACAACATACTGTGCAAAACAACCACTGTGAAAGAATAGCGAAATTCCAAGTGCATTCGTGACTTCTCACATTATCAATGTGAGAAGTCGCGAAAGCGCTTGGAATTTCACTGTTCTTTCACAGTGGTTGTTTTGCATATCCTGATATCACCTGTTTGCTGTGATGTTATTGCATAACATACTATATTGCTTTGGTAGATTATTTGATAATGTTTTAATATTAGTTAATCCTATTTACTATAAGAAACTTAACGTAGATATTTTTAAGGTTGTTACATAGTAGTGAATGTACGTTACAAAATTATTCACATCTCTTCCTTACTGTCTCTAAGATTTTTTTTCGAATGCTTCTTGTAAGGTATTGCAAATTAAAACATATGTAGTTGAAAATATAAATTGTTTCATTGAAATATTTTTTACACTTCGATCGTTACAGATTGTTTAAGACAAATGGCGGTGTTGACACCATCAGGCTCCGCGACCACTTCAACTCTCCTCATCTTATAGAATTAGAAAATCGACTGGACGACATTGTTCGAAGCTTCACCCAACTTGCTATACAAAAGTTTGACTCGTTCATCACGCAGGATTTGTCGAACCATTTGTTCCAGGTGATAAAAATACATTTCCTTTAGAAATCTGCAATGGTACTAATAAAAAAAGTACTCAAAATGACTCACGAAATCGTAATGGCACGATTGCAAACAAACCATACCACGGGCGGGATTGAACCCGCGGTCAAAACTCCAGACCGTGGCTAACGCGACGGTCTGGAGTTTTGAACCGCGGGTTCAATCCCGCCCGTGGTATGGTTTTTTTTTTAAAGTACTCAAAATATTGTAACTAGAATAAACAGGTGAAAATGTTACCCAGGCCTACAATGATATTTCTCTCTGCCATACATTCAATGACCATTTTAGTCTATTTTAGAATAGAGTAATTCTATTTTCGAATAGAATATTTTCCGTTAAACAATAGAATATATTAGTAATCAGTTAAGCTACACGTTGAGTGAAGCATAGTGTGTATGACAGTCGTACAGGAGCCACCGTTGTTAAAGTGTAGGATGGTGAGGGGGCTCTGCTGCACCACATACCCCTTTAACAATGTACAAATGCATAGAAATCCATATACTCCGAGCCCACAAAGCTATTATAGCTCAGGGATTATTATTTAATGATCAGGATTTGTGCTTATTTAAAGCTAATGTGCACGTGAGGTGTAAGCACTTTTTATGAAACTTACTGTTATTCCATATACCTAAATATTTATATAAACATCAGTGTGTTAAATTTTCCTCTTCTATGCCTTCACTTCCTTTGTTGTCTAATGTCAATATTTCTGACTGGTCTATAATAACGATATATACACAAACCCTACGTTACTACTACCGCTCCTGAAAAATATAGTAATTGTTTTATAACAGACTCCCAGGTTTAACTCTGGAATGGACTTGATGAGTCTGAATATTCAACGTGGCCGCGACCACGGCATCGGCACCTACAACAACTTCAGAGAGATCTGTGGTCTGCCACGCGCCCGTACCTTCAACGACCTCACTGATCAGATCAATCCTGAGGTAAGTGCTACTTAATGTTCATATTACTTTGTATTTCTTCTGTACATTTTCCAAGCCTTTTGTGCTCCTGAGCATATTTCTTCATATTAGCCTTTAAATAAAATTTTGTGCATATGTTGTAATAGGCGAGAGATATTTTTGACATATGCTTAACATGGGTATCATCGCATATGTTATATATCATCCTAATTCATATACCAACCACAAAACAGAACGTTCAAAAACTGGCCAGAGTTTACAAGAGTGTTGATGATATTGACTTCTTCGTGGGTGGAATCACTGAGAGGTCTGTCCCTGGCAGTCTCCTGGGCTGGACCTTCCTCTGTGTCGTGGGAGACCAGTTCGCCAGACTCAAGAAGGCAGATCGATACTTCTACGACCTCGCAGGACAACCAGGCTCCTTTAACGAAGGTAAGATATATTATTATTATAATCAAAAAAGAAGCGCTAAGCCACAAGGGCTATACAGCGAAGGTAAGATATAACAGAGTTTAATGCATACAAAAAGGAAACCTAATTACTATTGCAGCAAAACGAACTTATGAAATTATTTGAACTCATTATTATACAGTAAATATAAACTTCGTGCTCATTTAATATATATATTATATATATATATATATATATATATATATATATATATATATATATTATATTTTTGTGTGTGAGTGTGTGTGTGTGTGTGTGTTTGTGTGTGTGTGTGTGTGTGTGTGTGTGTGTGTGTGTGTGTGCATATAAACCTGTTGACCATATACTATAGTTTTATTCTGCTCTTGTTTTATTAATGCTTCACTTGTTGTTAACTAGTAGTGACCACATTACTCTTGTTTTACAGCTCAGTTGCAACAGATCCGTCTTTCCTCTTGGGCCAGGATCATGTGTGACAACTCCAACGTTGACGCCGTCCAGCCACTCGCTTTCAGGCAGACCAACAGCAGATTGTAAGTTAAGTTTAGCTCTCGTTATTCATTGGGTCACCTCCATGCTATTAGTGTCCAGACTTACATATTTTAATAGTTACATTTAAATATATATATATTTGATAGTATAGAATGCATTCACTATTAAAATTTAGGAATATTATTTATGCGTCTTAGTAAACTTTTTTTTTTCTTGAAATAACTCGAGTTTTTTCTTGCTTGCAGTAACCAACCAGTGCCATGCAACAGTGCCAACATCCCACGACCTGACTGGACACCTTGGCGCGGGGAAAGAGCTGCTGCCTAGCTCTGATGGGCTCTAGCCCATCAAGTTATTCTTATGGTTCCTTTCTTCTAGCTTCTTTGATAGTTCCTGTCATGAGTATCAACTCTTCTTAATAATTCCTTGCTCTTCTCACGGTTCCTTGCTCTCCTAATAAATCTTACTTCCTCTGATAACTCCTTGCTTTAGCTTTTCTGATGATTGTTTCTCTTTTTATGGCTTCTCACTCCTAGCTTATTTGATAGTTTATGGCTCCTAGCTCCTTTAGTGGCTCCTAGCTCCTCTGATGTTGCTTACTCTTGTTATTGGGCCAGTTTATTGTGCACTACCACCTTAATTTTTGAGTTCTAGTCTATTACGAATTACAGAGCTCACAGAAGGTTTTCATTGGACTCCAATAGATAAAAGATATTTTCTTTGCATATTGCTGAATTACATGTTCATTGGTTGCATTTCCATTATTTAATATTCCTATACAAGTGATGAAAGGATAGACATAATCCCAAGATTTCAAATATTTTATTAATAAACTGAAATTTGTCATTGTCGAGTTTGAATCTCTCTGAGGGTTTTGTATTTTTGGATAATCTGAAACATGTCCTCTTATATAGTTGTCCTTTATACATTGACCTATTTCTTGTGTTTTATATGATTCAATGACTTTATATTCAATGAACTTAAGAACGATGAGGTTCATGTAGGATGAACTACTAGTTACCACATTTATTACTGATTTCGAGAGGTCTACTCTTGAAGCTCGACATTACCTGGATTATACCTGGAGAGGGTTTCGGGGGTCAACGCCACCGCGGCCCAGTTTGTGACCAGGCCTCGTGGTGGAGAAGGGTTTGATCAACCAGGCTGTTTCTGCTGGCCGGACGTAAACCAACGTACGAACCACAGCCCGGCTGGCTTACTGGCTTTAGGTGCCTGTCCAGCACCTTTTTGAAGACAGCCAGGTCAGACTTTAGCAGTGACTTCCTGGTTAACCAGGCTGTTGCTGCCAGTGGTCAGAAGCCTACTTAGCCATCACTCCCTGCCTGATCTGTCACTTACAGTAGGTAGTAGTCCAATTTTCTCAAGTCACACATTACAAGGAATTCAAAATACAGCATTTCTGATCTGGAGACATTTTCTTTAATAACATTATATACAAAGAAAAAACCATGGTTTCATTTATTTCCTCGATGATATTTATTGCAGGAGAGAAGACAGAAAACACCGACTGTATTTCATAGAAATTCCACAACTGGGTGGCAAAACCTATAAAAAAATGAAGATACCCAGATGGTTCATATGAGCCTAATTCAACAACAAATTTTGTTGATGGATTCCAATACATCACAAACAATGTACTTCACTATTTTACTTACAAATATAAATGGAAGCTTGAAACATGATATGAAAGCCAAACAATGTATTTAAATTTTAATTGTGATGTTCCTTAAAAGGGCTGATCAGTTTATCTAACATAGAATGAGAAGCAATCTGAAGTTTTTATAACAATCCAAGTTACTTTGTGGGGATTTTTCAAATAACAGCAAAGCTAAATTATTAAGATAAATGATGTATAACCCCTGTGAGTCATGAACATATAATAAGTACTTCTAAAAGTTATTTAATTTAACTAAGAAAATGAGTGGTGACTACGAAGTCACCAACCCGCACTCACGCCTCTTTTTCCGTGGCTGGAAAAGTCAGGTAATGGACTTTTATATTACTGATATAATATTACGCAATGTTAAGTGGACTCTATATAGAGCGAGAAGCAATAGTAATCTCCTTACCCAGTTGTATTGTTATTACAAGATAATATAATCAAATCCTAATGAATTTAAGGATTATACTTAAGGGATATAAATTTATTTTCCTGTATGAATTTTAGTCTTCACTGCAGCTTCACTTTAGACTATTTGCATGTGTATCTAATGAAGCTCTTGCCTCAAGTGTTGGATTTCTTAAAACCCTGATGTAACACGCTCAGTGCTGCTGAGCACCTGGTGTTTAAGGATTGTTGGTCCAGTGGATAGATGGATGTGTACGTTGTTCACTTCTCACAGGGCTGGACATGGGAACACAGGATAGTCTCCTAGCCAGTCGCAGTTTTGTTACTGATTCAAAATCACTTGTTTCGCGAGTTCATATTATTTATATATATATATAAATATATATAATATATAGATATAATATATATATATATATAATATATATATATATATATATATATATATAATATATATATATATATATATATATATATATATATATATATATAATCTCATAAGCGCTGATTATTTGTGTATTGTTCCAGCAACGGTAGTGTGACTTTTAATTCTTTGTGTATAAATCAGGTTTCGTCTAACGAAGCGTAGGGTAGTTCCAGCTTTTTGGATCAAGAGCTCTTCATCAGCATCAAGGTTCCTACCTCTAGTCATAGAGAAGCTCTAAACCTTGAAGGTTGCACAGTGTGGGGGTAATGGGAAGTAATTTAACCTTGATCGAAGATATATGAAAACGCTCAGAACTTCGTATTTTTTATTTATTTATATTAAAAAGGAGGTGTGGAGTGACTGGTCAAGCGTGTCACCCTCGTGTCACCTTCATGTCACCCTCATGTCACCCTCATGTCACCCTCATGTCACCCTCATGTCACCCTCATGTCACCCTCATGTCACCCTCATGTCACCCTCATGTCACCCTCATGTCACCCTCATGCCACCCACATGTCACCCTCATGTCACCCTCGTGTCATTCATAATTTAAGGTCAGGAACACACAGCAAGTAGTCTGTGAGAGAATATGCAAGGCAATAGAGCAGTGTCTCATCAGAGACCGTGGAACTAGGTGCCCTAAAAGAAGCTAGGTACCATGAGAGAGGCAGGGTACCAGGAGAGAAGCTAGGTACCATGAGAGAAGCTAGGTACCATGAGAGAAGCTAGAGACCTTGAGAGAGGCAAGGCACCATGAGAGAAGTTAGGCACCATGATAGAGGCAAGGTACCACGAGAGAGGCAAGGTACCATGAGAGAAGCTAGGGACCTTGAGAGAGGCAAGGTACCTTGAGAGAGGCAAGGTACCTTGAGAGAGGCAAGGTACCAGGAGAGAAGCAAAGTACCACGAGAGAAACAAGGTACCATGAGAGAGGCAAGGTACCATGAGAGAGGCAGGGTACCATGAGCGAGGCAGGGTACCATGAGAGAAGCTAGGTACCATGAGAGAAGCTAGAGACCTTGAGAGAGGCAAGGCACCATGAGAGAAGTTACTCACCATGACAGAGGCAAGGCACCATGAGAGAAGTTAGGCACCATGATAGAGGCAAGGTACCACGAGAGAGGCAAGGTACCATGAGAGAAGCTAGGGACCTTGAGAGAGGCAAGGTACCATGAGAGAGGCAAGGTGCCATGAGAGAGGAAAGGTACCATGAGAGATGCAAGGCACCAGGAGAGATGCAAGGTACCAGGAGAGAAGCTAGGGACCTTGAGAGAGGCAAGGCACCATGAGAGAAGTTAGGCACCATGATAGATGCAAGGTACCACGAGAGAGGCAAGGTACCATGAGAGAGGCAAGGTACCAGGAGAGAGGCAAGGTGCCATGAGAGATGCAAGGTACCAGGAGAGAAGCTAGGGACCTTGAGAGAGGCAAGGTGCCATGAGAGAGGCAAAGTGCCATGAGAGAAGCTAGGGACCTTGAGAGAGGCAAGGCGCCATGAGAGAAGTTAGGCACCATGATAGATGCAAGGTACCACGAGAGAGGCAAGGTACCATGAGAGAGGCAAGGTACCATGAGAGAGGCAAGGTACCATGAGAGAGGCAAGGTACCATGAGAGAGGCAAGGTACCATGAGAGAGGCAAGGCACCATGAGAGAAGTTAGGCACCATGATAGATGCAAGGTACCACGAGAGAGGCAAGGTACCATGAGAGAGGCAAGGTACCATGAGAGAGGCAAGGTACCATGAGAGAGGCAAGGTACCATGAGAGAGGCAAGGTACCATGAGAGAGGCAAGGCACCATGAGAGAAGTTAGGCACCATGATAGATGCAAGGTACCACGAGAGAGGCAAGGTACCATGAGAGAGGCAAGGTACCATGAGAGAGGCAAGGTACCATGAGAGAGGCAAGGCACCATGAGAGAAGTTAGGCACCATGATAGATGCAAGGTACCACGAGAGAGGCAAGGTACCATGAGAGAGGCAAGGTACCATGAGAGAGGCAAGGTACCATGAGAGAGGCAAGGTACCATGAGAGAGGCAAGGTACCATGAGAGAGGCAAGGTACCATGAGAGATGCAAGGTACCAGGAGAGAAGCTAGGGACCTTGAGAGAGGCAAGGTACCATGAGAGAGGCAAGGTACCATGAGAGAGGCAAGGTACCATGAGAGAGGCAAGGTACCATGAGAGAGGCAAGGTACCATGAGAGAGGCAAGGTACCATGAGAGAGGCAAGGTACCATGAGAGAGGCAAGGTACCATGAGAGAGGCAAGGTACCATGAGAGAGGCAAGGTACCATGAGAGAGGCAAGGTATCATGAGAGAAGCAATGTACCATGAGAGAGATATGGTACCATGAGAGAAGCTAGGTACCATGAAAGAGGCAAGGTACCATGAGAGCCACACAGCACAACAGCTAGACAACAACAGTCTCCCCGCGCCAAGGTGACCACACAGGTCGTGGGATGATTGGATTATTACACGCCACTGGCTGGTTACTGAAAAGAGGAAAAAAAAAGTTACAATCATCTAGGAATGATAAAAAAAATTACAGTACTTATTAGAATGTTCGATAACTTATGTGCATTAGTGGCACTCAGCTCACACACCGTGTCCGGGGTTCTATCCCTGGTACGGATTGAAACACTGGGCGTGTTTCCTTAAGACATCTGTTATCCTGTGGGTCGCATCCTGAGAGACAAAATTAACGTATGTTGCCCGAAATGCTTTGCAAAACCAAAGGCTTTCTACAAAGTAAGTCACTGATATCAGCTAGGTCTGTATAAGTTGTATCATGTACTTGTATAATTATTAATTATTATTATTATTATTATTATTATTATTATTATTCCAACGAAATATCGAGAAAAAACGTGCGCAGTACTGAAGGTAAGCATAGATGGGACTGGCCAGTCCCTTGATGGATGATCGCGAGTAAATGGCCTCTCCATTAGTCAGGGATTGATTAATGCCTGCAAGCGAACCCACATGGATCCCAAGCAAAGAGTACAAATACTATATATTTCGGGTACACATCAACACCACCTTCAGAATTTTTAAAGCATGTATATAAAACTGGGGCACCCAACACAATACTGTGACATGACCTAAATTGATGGCATTAATTTCTACTGGCCTTTGGAAATTAGAAAATGGGTTGTGGTGCAATCTTAGCCAACTTAAGCATCACTTATACCACATTAACATGCAGGACTTACAATCTGCTGTTTGTCTGCCTGAAAGCGAGTGGTTGGACGGCCGCAATGTTGGCGTTGTCACATATGATCCTGGCCCATGAGGAGAGACGGATTTGCTGCAGCTGAGCTGTAAACAGGAACAATGTGGTCATCAGTACTCTAGTTAGCAACACTGTGCTGAATCACAGATCCAAGACGCGGCCTAATGTATTTAAAATTCATGTTGATGAGTACCAGCTAGTTTGTAAAGATATTAATGTGTTCTGGTGCATCAACAGTATTGTATTGTTTTTGTATGCATCAATGAAAACTCTTAAATCTTACCTTCGCTGAAGGAGCCTGGTTGTCCTCTGAGGTCGTAGAAGTATCGATCTGCCTTCTTGAGTCTGGCGAACTGGTCTCCCACGACACAGAGGAAGGTCCAGCCCAGGAGACTGCCAGGTACAGGCCTCTCAGTGATTCCACCCACGAAGAAGTCAATATCATCAACACTCTTGTAAACTCTGGCCAGTTTTCGAACGTTCTGTTTTGTTTAGTAACACGAGTTAGAATGATGTATTACATATGTATTACATATATAATATATATGTAATATCTCGGCAACTTAACATGCAAACATTCTTAATTAAAGGAAAATAATAATGCTGTTAAAAGCATGGTAATTAGATTTAAAAATATGGAATAATAAATGAGCACATGCGAAAGACTGGGAACTTAAGTACAAAAACATCAAGAAATCATACATATGAAGTATGAAGAAACCAGAAGCAGTACTTACTTCAGGATTGATCTGATCTAAGAGGTCGTTGAAGGTACGAGCGCGCGGCAGACCACAGATCTCTCTGAAGCTGTTGTAGGTGCCGATGCCGTGGTCGCGGCCACGTTGAAGGTTCAGACTCATCAAGTCCATTCCAAAGTTAAACCTGGGAGTCTGTTAGTAGCAAGAGTAATTATAATCATCTTAGGAAAGGTAGCAATGGACAGCTTGTGTATCTGCCATCTGTGAAACTCAGCCCGTTTTATTAAATGTGCATTAATGTTTTAGTCGGGAAAGAAGCTTTGAAAACAATAGTTGAGAAACAAATTATAATAAATGCAAAAAATGCATTGTGTTTTAATGAGGTTTTGCTCCCACATACACTTACATAGTTCTAAGATAATTTATATTAATTTGTTTCAGAGTATACCGTGTCAAACAATATATACAACACACACAATAAGGAAAAATCGTTTATAAGAGGATCTAAATTAATGGGACATTAATTTAATTTTAAAAATACTATGTACAGTAATAAATTAGCTGCACACTATGAATTAACTCAGGTCGGGTACAAGTTATTGTAAGTTGGTCAGTGTGTTGGAGCCGCTGCCAGAAGATCTTAGATACTAACAAGAATACCTTAAATATTAGTGATAGTGAACAATGCGATAAACTACAACTTCATCGAGTAATGTTTTTCTGCATTATTAATTAACGTGTTTTTTTCATGAAGTGTGTATATTTTTTTTTTTTAGATAATATTTGTGTGCAAATTAATATGCTTGATAAATCTTGGGTAAGAGGGACTGATGAAAACTGAAGTGAAGTTGAGATTTCTGTAATCTAGATTCAGTAATTATGAATGTTTTTCATAACTTATTTCAAATTACAATTACGGACCGATAATTTACGTTGTTTCACCTATTAGATTTTAGAAATATTAGTCAATTTTAATTAGAAACTAACTTGACCCACCTGGAACAGATGGTTAGACAAATCCTGTGTGATGAAGGAGTCAAACTTCTGTATAGCAAGTTGAGTGAAGCCTCGAACAACATCGTCCAGTCGATTTTGCAACTCTATCAGATGAGGAGAGTTAAAGTGGTCGCGGAGCCTGATGGTGTCAACACCGCCACTTTGCGTGAACAATCTACACGGGTCAGAGCAAAAACTTTTGCTTTAATACAGAAATGGAGTATTAAAAACTCAAAATGTTCGTGAAAATAGTGTTACAGATTACATCAGAAATTAAATTTGTATTTTAGTTCTATATTTTTTTTTCACTTCCCTTACACTTCAGAAAGCGTGTCTGAAGTTACTATCATATTAGCAAGACAACAGTAAGGATATGAAGTTGTCTATCTTGCATCACACTTTCATTGCCATATAAATAATTCGAGAAAAATATTTTTCCTTTTTTTAAAGAACTTCAAACACTCTACTTATCTTTAAGGATTATCAATAGAATAAGAGTTCAGCTATCACAACAACCTACATAAACATGACTCACCGAAGGGTTCCCTGCACCAGGGTGTGTCCAAACCTGAAGGCTGCTGCAGAGAATTCATTGTTCATGTTGGGGTTGATGCTGGGGTTGTAGTCGTTGCTGAAGCCCGAAAGAAGAGGACTCAGACCAAAGGCTCTCATAAAGTTTCTTCCTGAAAAATAAAATTCCATCTCTGAAAGAATAGTCATCGCCCTCAGAGCTGCGTAAACACCACAAAGGTGTGCAGAAATTAACATTTACCATGCAAGACTGAAGACTGCTGGATCCATTACCAGGATAAATGCTCCGGTACACTTCTTGGCACTCGCTTAAAAAAAAGACCACGCTATGACACCACTTTACCTTAAGTAGCTATATATACTTTAATTTTTGAAGACTAATTTTTAAAAAATGCACACTCCTGACTTCATAACATACATGCAATGGCGCCCACGGAGTTAACACAGGTGATGTTAATATATTATTAAGACATAACAAAAGTAGAATATTTCACTGAAAGACCTTCAGTACGATGGTGTTAAACAAGTGAAATGCTTCTTAGAGGTATTGAAGGGTGATCATACACGACACTAAATGTAAATAAACAAAATGGGACAGGAGATAATCACGTCTGTCGATTATCTCAGATCCTGTGAGCTCACGTAGATACATTGACCAACACCACACACCTATGATGATGGGGAGCCACTCGTTGTAAATGATGTGTTGTTCCTGAGCAATGATGATCCTGCGGGTCTCCTGGAAGACAGCCTCGTCTGACCACTGGGGGTTCAGTCTCTGAAGTTCTCCTGCTACACGGTTGTGCTGTCTCACCCACAGGGTGTGAAGACCGGTCAAGCTAGGCTGCTCGTTCACTCGTGAGTCACCTATAAGGATCCCCAGAGCATATATTTTACTTCATAAATGTGATGCAATGTTGTATTATATACACTGACGTATTGTTGTTACTTTTATTATTGAATATTCTAAGTGGTGTAGATGTGAACATGTTGTGGAAACTTTTTTAAAAGTTTATAAATTAATGGAATGTATAATTCAGTTCTTTATGAATGGGATTTGCTTCTAAAATTTATTTGGCCATGTTTATTCATTGTAGGTGGACGAGCCCATTACAAAGTGTTAATGAAAGCATCATCTACATAATATTATATACAAGTCTCATATAACTCATAATAACTTTTCCCACATTGGCTTAACTGAAGCAACATTTTATACAATACTGAATATATTTGTTTTTCTGGTATACAAGAGGTGTATTGTTCCCATTGCGTGTTAAGTAAAAAGTGTTCCTCAACCATATCATTCGAATTAGCGTCGGAGAGCACAAACCCTAACCTCTCCATCAGAGACCAAAATCATGAGAGTTTTTTTTTCTAAATATTGCGTCCCTTTTCTCAAAATAAAACGATTTTCTAAATTACATTGTACATCCTGCTCCTCGTATGAATCACTAAGTTACAGCTGATTCTAAACATCAGCATTACTATAAAGTTAGTGTCAATAAGTGACGAACCTGCAGTGAAGCAGAAAGCTCCACGTTCCCGAGCCTCGCAGTCTCCTCCCTGGTTGCTGTTAATGGGTAGCAGGTTGTTACCAGAGATCTTCATGAGTCCGTTACTGAATGACCTCAAGTCCTTCATTTGGTCCTGAGTGGAGCCATACACCACAGAGGCGTCTATCCAGTGTGTAAGCTGGTTCAGCTGTGTTACATATAATCCATGGATTAGAGTGAACATCTAGCACAATATTTTCTAAATACAAAAGTAGTGAAATTTTGTTTCCATAGATTCAAATAAACTCTTCCTTGAAAATGAAAGAAACAAGAATGTGTTAATGTAGTATCTACCTTATAGAACAGGCTAGTTTCCGGGCTACTGCTGTAAAATGAAATTTGATGTGAAGTGAAACATGGACTTTTCACCTTTAAATGAATATAAAAGTTGGATAACATGTTCATACTAAGTAATAGAGCTAGGCCTACAAAATGATTTTACAGTTCATACATTACTTATCTTAAAATATTTCCGTTCTTAGCTTATAGGGAGTGATGAGTGTATTTATTGAAGGAAGTTTGAATAAATAAAGACTGAGTATAATTGAAAACCACTGCATTAGCAAAACGCAGTAAAGCGAAGTATTATAAAGCAGGGCCCTCCTGTATCAGTAATTTATCTGGTAATCAATTAATATAATACCTCAACAGTGATTAGTAAAAGCAGTATAGAACCTTAAATGAAATTATGAAACAAGAGATTAGCAGATTACTCTTGTGATCACTGGTGGAAAGAAAATCAGTATAAACATTCAATATTTTAAGTAAGCAACAGAGATACTGTAGGGTTTATTACGTTTACAAAGTTAATATATATAGCTAAACTGGAACAAAAATCCCAGGTATAACATGGGAATAAACTAAGAATAAATGTTGCACTAGTCACTCCACTTACCTGCTCAGCATGACCAAAAGTGCAGTCCGAACCCGTTCTGACCGCAACCATGCTCCTGACGAAGTTCATGCAGGTTCTGCCTTGGGGACCATAGAAGGGGTCACCAGTGAGATCAATGGGCATGCACCTTGGATGACGAAGGTTCTCAGCTACCAGTGTTCCATTAGGACAACATTCAATTCCATCTCCATTATCTAAGAGTGTGAAATATAATGAATTTAAAAAGAAACAATTTAAATATTGTTGATTTTTCGTACGCAAATATTGCCTTATAAATAAAGCTGATATATGATAAAAAAAAAAGAGCAATATATACATAACTCCAGAATTTTGGGGAGTCAGTTGTTATAAACAAGATAGAATGTAACTTTTGGAAAATTGTCTTACCCATAGTAGGGAAAGGAACATGGGCAAATTCATGGTCGATGAGCTGTGCCCACACCATGAGGGACAATGTGTAGGCCTCGTCTGGCTGATTTACGTCTAACAACACGTTACTGCTAATGCGACGCACATTGGGGAGAGGAGAGCCATCAACTGCTCTGGAGCGAGGTTCAAACACTCCTGTGGAGAAATGGACCACTGACTGTCGAGTGTTAAGAGTACATGTTATTCATATGCTTGAGAGTTGTGAAAGTTGCAGCGAGGAGGAGGCTGGAGGCAGTGGAGATGTGTCTAATCGCAGTCACTTCATATTGCTAAATATTACGCAGAGAATTCGTAGTTTGGAGATTAGGAGGTGCGGAGTTATTAAAAGTATTATCCAGAGGCCTGAGGAAAGGGTTGCTGAGGCGGCTTGGTCATTTAGAGATGATGGAGCAAAATAGACTTGGAGGGTGTATAAATCTGTATTGGAGGGAAGGCGATATAGGAGTCGTCCTAGGAAAGGATGGAGGGAGGGGGTAAAAGTTTTTTTTGGCGTGTGCAAAGGGCTTGGACATACAGCAAGCATGTGTGAGCGTGTTAGGAGTGGAGAATGGTTTTTGGGATTTGACAAGCTGTTGGATTGTAAGCAAGGTAATATTTTGTGAAGAATTCAGAGAAACCTGTTAGCCAGACTTGAGTCCTGTAGGTGGGAAGTACAGCGTCTGCACTCTAAAGGAGGGGGTTTGGGATATTTGCTTTTAAGAGTGACATTTAAACTGTCGTATCTGCGAGCCTCTGGCAAGACAGTGATAGTGTAAATGATGGTGAATGTTTCTTTTCTCGGGTCACCCTACCTCTATGGGAGACGAGTGGTTCAATATAATAAGTAACTATATAATATTAAATGCTATCATTAAATAAATATAACAAGTTTACGACCATCATCTGAATAAGACCTGTATCAGTAGTGTCTCTTGAGTGACTAGTTTATGTTGCATCTCATGCTCACTTTGTGAGCGTGGAAAAAAAATGACTTCACTGGTCACAATGTAACTTTATCAAACCCTATTGACCATAGTTACATCACAAAAATATTAGTCATTTCGTATATCACAGTCGCTTCATATTGCTAATGTTCCCAAGACAATATAAAGTTAATCTACAAAAAAGGTCCCATATTACTACCAAAAAGCATGGGTCATTGTTGGGTTGCGGTCTCATGAAAATTTAATTCATCCATTTAGTCGATACAAAATGTGAATACAGTTTTAAGATTTCAGAGCTATTATCATGAACACTGAAGTGGTTTACCATATCCTGTAAGGCAGTGGTTCCCAAACTTTTTCAGCTTGTTACCCAATTTAACATGCCACATAAAGCATGTTACCCCTTTCACAAAATGTTGTTATTATTGATATATATGGCTAAACGTGAACGTATACAGCCTCGCATACTCTGCTAATCCTAGCAAAACCATTGAAAACGTAAGAACCACACATACATTATATATAAAATTAATAATAGCTACAAATTCACAGTAACAGTGGGTAAATACTAACTATATACTGCACAGGGCAGTACACATACATACCAGCTTATGTCTACCTCGGCTGATGCTCACAGATAAACTGACAGTGTGAAATAGAGGCAGCCTCAGGAAGTGAGTGACACGTACTGGACAGGTCGATCTGGGCTACTGAGTGACTTTTGTCCTGAAGCATATTTGTCAAAATACTTTTGGGTTTCCACACACTTAGCTATATATTTCTTCTTTTCTAATACTGTATATTAGTTTTTGATGTTTATTGTTATTTGGTTTAACTTTATTACTTACTTATAATAGGTTTACTTTACAACTTTATATACTAAGACAAAGTTAACAATAATCCTCATACCGGGTACCGCATTGTTTTCTTGATTTTCAGAATTCATAACTTTTTTTCTGTCA
>NC_091296.1:53462154-53564654 GCF_038502225.1 Cherax quadricarinatus | reverse complement strand
TATATATATATGTGTGTGTGTGTGTGTGTGTGTGTGTGTGTGTGTGTGTGTGTGTGTGTGTGTGTGTGTGTGTGTGTGTGTGTGTGTGTGTGTGTGTGTGTGTGTGTTATAAATATGCTAACAGTAATATATATAAAAATAACTGATTACAATTTATAGACGAAAACTCTCACAAGATTACCAGATCCAGGAACTGAGCGCAGGACACAAGGTACACACAGTTGCAACCACTGCTTCCTGGAACACCTGGTACCCCTCCTGGACCCCCTCCTGGCCTGCCTCCTGGCCTGCCTCCTGGCCTGCCTCCTGGCCTGCCTCCTGGCCTGCCTCCTGGCCCGCCTCCTGGCCCCCCTCCTGGCCTGCCTCCTGTTAAAAAAAAAATAGTTTAAATCAATAAAATATTTCACAGGCAAAAGCTTACACTTGAAGTTAACACTTAAAATACATATTTTCGTCACTTCTCCCGCTACCTCACTCGCTAGTATCATATTATTGATGGTAATCTTTTTTTTTTTTTTTTTTTTTATATTTTATTTAAAAACAACATTACACTTGATACAAGCCGACAATAAGCAAATCCAAAACCGTGACAGACAATGTCAGTACACACACAATAAACAAAAAAAAACCATTTTAACATATTGATATAACGAAATTCTACCGTAAGAAACCCAACCCGTTTACGGGAAAAAAAAAAACATACCGACTACAAAATAGAACGTCGGAGTCATAAAACATGTAGGAATAAGTCCTATAATCATGTATATATGTGTATATATACACATGCACATATACACATACATGTATGTGCACATATGTTCTTACAGCACAGACTGGATTATACTAGAACATACAAACAAACAAACAAAAAAGACTTATCACTAAAAACAAAAACTAGACAAACTAAATACATAACATCCAAAACAGTAGTGGCAGACAATGTCAGATACACAAAAAAAACATTGTAACACATTGATATAACAGTATTCTACTAAAAAAAACCCAACCAACCGACTTCCAAACAAACAGTCGGAGTCATTATAAAACATGTAGGAAAGAGTCCTACAAACATATACATATATATATACATATATACACACACACATAATATATATATATATATACACACACATACACATATATATATATACATATATACGCATGCTTATACACACATACGTGTATGTGCATTTGTTCATACAGAACAAACTGGATCATACATAGAAATAAAGCACTAAATGACTTTTCACCAAATAAACTAAAAAAATATTACATCCAATGATAGAACTATACCTAAGACATTGGTTCCCACAAACACACCTACACACACACAAAATTAATGTTACCTATTAACACTCAATATATAATATGACCTTCCAATCAAATGAAGGGTATATATAAACCCCATCAAATACTTTTATATTTTGGTACATAGGTCATTTTGTACCCATTCAATACGATAAAAAGGAGACATATGACAAGGATGAATCTAACATCAGATTCGAATGTATAAAACATATCCTCACAATATACATATAAATATAAACCCCCTATATAAAATGGTTCTTATAACAATAAGAGAAAAAACAGAAAATCACATACTACTTTTGACTCTGTGATTTTACAAAATTCATAAAGGTCTACATACCCCGGAGCCCCCGACGGCTCCCTGCAAAAAAAAAAACTTTACCCACATCTACCACCTTGCAAACCAATCAACCTTCCTCATCAGGCTTCCAATCACTCCAAGAGAACACACCACTGAAGAGACCAACCCCTTGCCTCTCACCCCGTCACCAAACGGAGTAGACGTTCAACAGTAAGCTCACGATATCCCTCTGGAAAACTACTTACCCACCTTCCCCCATATAATTGTTTGTTCCTACATGCTGTCCTATAAAAACACGCCGCCAACGCTTTTATCCTAATGTTTCCCTCCACCTCCCTCATCCCCCAAGAAATATGCAAGTAATCAACTATTACGTATCTGATAGCCCTCCCCACCTCTTTGGGTACCCCTCCCATATCTAACATTAAAGCCCTGAGGGTTGATATCTGTCCCCCCCCCAATAAAAAGAAAACCCTCTTCAACCACAATCTTACCACCTCCAAAGCAGAACAAAAATATACTACATGAAAAGCCGTTTCAACTTCCCCACAAAAACCGCATGATGCCTCTCTCACAAAACCCATTCGTCTTAGCACCTCTTTCGATGCTAACGTCCCCATAAGAAATCTATAAACTAATTCCCTCGCTCTTGCCGGTATTCTTAATTTACTAAATTCCCCCCATATCACTCTCCAATCATATGTGGGATACACTGCCATCCCTTGCATTGATTCCTGACGACGACCCACACCCACTAACCGTTTTACCTTGAGTTTTTTAACATTGCGTACCTTTAACATAAACCGCAACATATCTTCACACTCCACTAAGTCCCTGCCACCCCACCATTTGCGGATATCCCCCATCACCTCCCCCACCCGAAGACCCCTTTCCCCCGCTGCCCGAATATACCTCTGCTTCACATATAGCGCCTTCACCCTAGACCCTAATGCAATCAATCCCAATCCTCCCTGTCTTACCGCAGTCATTACCACATCTTTACCCAACCACGCCCTCCCAAAACCCCACACATACCTTAAGGCTCTTCTTTGTAATTCCATAATATCCTGACTTCTTAAGGGGTAAATTTCCGCCACTCCCCACACCTTACTATAAATCAGTGTATTTACCACCACAACCCTTTGATGCAAGGTTACATCCCCGGCCCTTAGACTCCTGAGCCTACTCAAAGCTCTGTCCATTACCATTTCTGAATTAACCCTCCTACTCTCCTGTACATCTGCTAAATACAAAATCCCACAAATCTTTAGCCTATCTACAGTTATCCAGCCAAACTCCTCCCCCAAGGTCCCTCCTACCCAATTGCCTACCTCCAACAACCGTGATTTCTGCTTATTAACTCTCATCCCAGTAGCATTCCCAAAAATCTCAATTACCCTTCCCACTTTACTTAAATCTTCTATCTCATTAAGTAAAACAGTTGTATCATCTACATAACCAACAATATTCCCACAAAATCCACCTCTCTCCCCCATCCTTCCCATCCCACCATCAACCAGAACATAGAAAGGATTCTGCATACATGCAAAGAGTATTTGGGAGAGTGGACACCCCTGCCTTAAACCCCTCCCCATGCTTACTGAACTACCCAACCTACCATTTACCTGTACTCTCATCGATGCATTCTCATACAATGTCCTCACCCATCCAACCACCCTCCCTCCAAAACCCATTCTCACCATACTCTCAAACAAAAAGTCCCTATCAACATAATCATAAGCTTTCTCCCAATCCAGACCTAGAATACCTCCCTTACTACTACCCTCAAGGAAATCCCGAATACGTCCATGACCTACCCGCATACTCCTCCCCGGGATACCAAATTGTCCCCCATGTATCACCGACCCCATGACCTTCTTCAGTCTATTACCCAAAATTTTCGCAAAAACCTTGTAATCTGCACACATCAAAGATATTGCTCGGTAAGCACTCAACTCTCTACCCCCCCTCTTCTTTGGCACCAAAACTATGACACCCGTACTTTGCGATGTGCCCAACTTCCCACTAGTTAACATATGATCCAATAGCCTAACAAAGCACTGCCTAATACACCCCCAATGTGCTCTATAAAAATCATTTGGTATACCGTCTATCCCTGGTGTTTTCCCGGTACTCATCCCGAAAACTGCCTCTTCCACCTCAACCTCACTTATACCAACCTCCAACCCCACTCTATCCTGCTCACTTAAAATGCTATGGAACCCCCCTTCAAAAATACCCTCCCAGGAACCCCCCTCCCTCCAACTCCATTTCTCCCTAAACCAACTATCAGCATAGAGACTCATACTTTCAGTATTGGATAGGACTCGACCCACTGGATACCCTCCCACCCCAGGGCTTGTCTCCAATTGTAGAATGGTGGTTACACTCTGTCGGTCCCTAAATTTACGTAAAACAAACCCAGACGGCTTATCACCCCACAATACATCCTCTAACCCCGCCCTAACCCTAATTGCATCAAACCTATCATTGTGTATTTCAGCGATCCTACTCCTCAGACTGTCCATGTCATCCCTCATACCACCTCCCCCAACATAACAATCTTGCAACTGTCCCTCCAGATAATTTTGCAACCCAAAACGCCACCTCGCCTCTTCCCGTCCCCTAACCTTAAAAAAATTCGCTATTCCCGGTTTTGCCTGCATTTCCCACCAATCTAACAGATCTATCTCCCTGTCCCTAGCCTCCCAAAAAGGCAACCACCAATCACTGAAAAAAGGCCCCTCCACCTGCTCCTTAAGAAGCCTTACATTTAATTTCCAGTACCCAGAATAAATACGCACCACTCCATCCCACATCAAATCTGCTATTACCGCCCTGTGATCCGAAAACCCCACATCGAAGGTTTGCACCCTCACAACATCTATACCCTGCTTAATATAAATTCTGTCCAATCGCGCTTCATATCCCCTACGGACGAACGTGTGCTCCACTAGGTATCCCCCCCTCCCCACCACATCAACAACCCCAATATCTCGCAATACATCCCTCAGCACACTCAGCACACAACCCGCCCCTCTCGGTTCGACATCACCACTCCTAATCACACAATTCCAATCACCACCTATTACTGTTATAGCAGGCAAACCTCTCAAGTGATACATCAATACCTCTCTGACAAAATCTACTTTTACCCTGGTATTGCTAGTTGCTGGCATGTAAACTCCTACAAAACTAGCTCGACTCTCACCCCAGACACCATCCACCCTCACGACCCTCCCACCCCCCCCCTCTTCCCAGCCGATGACACGCAAGGGGCTGGTCTCCTTTATCGCCACTGCTACCCCACCTTTCAATTGCAAACCACTGGTAACATACATCCGATATCCTTTTAACCGCAACACACAACCAGCCCTATGATTATGCTCTTGCAAAAAGCAAATATCTACATCAAACCGCCGTAAAAACCACTCCAACCAAACTTTCTTAACCTCAGTCTTAAGTCCATTGACATTAAGCGTGACACTTCTGAAAATTATAGAAGTGGCGGCTTTCCCCTATGCCGCTGGGATTTACTCGCTGCACTTTTCACATTGCGTATTCCCTTACCACTCGAGTTATCCTGTGCAGTCACCTCCCCCCTCCCTCTCCCACTGTGCAACTCAGGCGCACCTCTAGCACTATGTGGCATCGGCTCCACAACCGCTGCCCATGACTTCTTCCCCGGCCTCTGCCCCGGGGTAATAACCTCGTCTATCTCTGATGCCGCAGTTCTTTTTCTAGAACTTCCACTTACACACATCTCACCCTCAGACGAATCCTCCTGGTGTACCTCCACGGCCACCACACACTCCAGCCTTTTCTTACTCAAGTCTTTCTCCACAATTTGTTGTCCCTCCAGCTCTCCAACTTCACATAAACTGAGGACACCTTCTACACCGGGCTCATCCCCATCCAAAAAATCCTTGATGACATCTGCCAGTAAACCCTCCTGAGTCGAAGCTTCCTGGACTAAAGACTCCTCAGCTAACACCTTCGACTCCCCCGACTCCCCCGACTCCCCTGGGATAGTGACACACGTCTCCTCCTCCGCCACCTCCCGGTCGACCTCCTTGCTCCAGAGATCAGGCCTCCGGCCTCCAGAGGCAACAGAGCCAGGCACCAAATCACACGACTGTTGAATCACAATCGGCGTTTCCAGAATTCGTGGAGCCTGCCTCCTAGGACACTGGGCTGCCATGTGCTCATAAGAGCTGCACAGACGACATGTTTTTCTCTGACCCGCATAGTACACATAAACCTGTGTTCTACAACCGGTCATCGTAACATAGGATGGTATAGGCCTTGTTAAAGACATTTTAAGGGTGTAAGAACCTTCCGGCATTCCTTCATACGGACCATCCCTCCATACCCCCATGGTTGCAGAATGCACTGTCCCATAACTGCGAAAAAACTCCTGTAGTCCATACGCCGTAGCCTCGAAGGGTACATTCCGTACCTTCACCCATGTGTAGTACTTGGAAACATCATGTAACACAACATCCATCGCTGAATTCACACTCATGCGTTGTTCCTGGTACAGCTCGACAATTCTTGTGTAGAAGCCGGCTCTCAGAAATTTCACGAAGATTCTTGACAAACCATTAAGAGCGACGCCATATAATTCCTCGTTGGGGATACCATATGTGTCCCTGATGATGTTAGGGAGAAGTACGTTCATCGTATCTCCACTTAACGTACCACGAACCAGCTCTATGCAGATAGTATTTACTCTCCGTACTGTATGTTCAGCCATTTTGATATCCCAAAATGAGCAGCGCACGTCCACACTACTCAATGGTTGTTGATGTACTGTGGTAGCTCGCCTGAAAGACAGCAGAGGGGTGCTGGGCACAACCGCACTCCACCGTAGTCAGGCAGCGAATCAAATTGATGGTAATCAATACCGATAAGTTGGTAAATAAGACACATTTGCAGCACTTTATTATATTGACGAAATGTTTCGTCTGCACAACAGGCTTCCTCAGCCGAATACAAGTGAATGCTGCAGTAGAAGGTGGTAGTTAGTACCGCAAGCCTAAAGTATAGGCAAGCGGTGCAGTGCTTCTACAGAATTCCTCAGCCACTGACACTTAATCCCATATGTCCCTTTTCCTCGAAGCTCCAACGTCACCAGAAAGAAACTATGTAATGATTGAGAAAGCTGCATTAGCTCTGGTGGTGGCGTTAGAACACTGACGTATACATGGGCACTTCTCAGTTCACAATTACACTATTTTCCGACCACAACCCTCTCACCTTTATCAGTGCAATGAAACAAAAACAAGCTACAATAATGAGATGGGGTCTCCGTATCCGGTATCAATGTCCGTATCCATATCTGGAAAAACAGGTGGGACATGAACTTTTGACCATCCCAAAAAATGCCGCACCCACATGGCAACAGAAGGGTGCAACTTCCCTTCCTGTAACTTATTTCACCCTGAAATGTGTCACTCGTCACTCCATGAAAGAAAATGCTACAACGTATACTGCCAGGCACATCATCTAAAGGTGACAAGAAGACACAGATCACCCATACCATGGGAAGCAAAAGAGGGGGGGGGCGAAAACCTCTCCAGAGAAGGTTTTTTAGGGCCAGGAAGGAAAAGAGACTGGCAAGAAATGACAGAAATCCTACACCAACTGAAAACATTTCTGAAACAGAAGCACAGACATTGGCCTCCACTCCAGAACACAAATTAATGCCAGCAAACAAACTTCCCCTAAATTCCACCAATATAATGACATTTATCTTTGCAAACATACAGGGTCTTAATCAACAAAATTCCTTACATCAAAGGACTACTCACGGAGTCAAATGCAATGTCTGCAGCTTTCACATAGACCCACATAAAGGATCATTTTAACAACGAAATATGGATCCCAGGTTATAACCTATTTAGATGCGACAGGCTAAACAGGCATCAAGGGAGGTTGGCTTGTACGTCACAGAGTCGCTCATTTGCTTAGAACTACTAAACACCTCAAATGATGTAGTTGAAAGTTTTGGAGGTAAAGATTGAAAACCAAAACCTTGTCATTGTGGTTGTATACAAGTCTACGGATTCAATTTCCCAGCAATTCCAGGAACAGCTTATGAAAATTGATCACTGTCTTGAAAATCTCCCAACTCCTGCCCCAAACATTTTGCTCCTGAGGGATTTCAGCTTGAGACAAAAAATGGAGGAGTGTAGCAAATAATATTTTAGCAGATCATCCCAGGAGGCAGCTCACACGAGCTATTAAATCTCTGCACCAGATTCACCTAAGCCAGCAAATAACTTTTTTTTTTTTTTAAACAACACACATCATACATGTATGCTATACTTAGGTTACATAAAGAAACGTGATCCATTAAATAATAAAAACAAACAACTTCACATTCCTTATCCCAGCACTAAACTTATACACAAGAAAAACACGTTCAACTGTAAATGCTTGATTCTCCCTCCAAAGTGCCCAACCAACACACACAACATACATGTAACTAAAAACAGCCCACACCTGTACATACAGGTGGGTTTATTATATCCATAAAATACAGCCAGTATCTTATAACACAAAAGGCAATATAATCCAAAGAATGTCACACTTATTTACATTATATATGAAACTTTATAAACAAAGACATTCTCATATAATCCAATTCGTTGCACACTCATTAATATTGTATATTAAACTTTATAAACAGACATAATACTAAACACCTCAAAAATTACAATATAATAAAGGTGACAAAATAGCCATTTCCACACCTTACCACAAACTAAACACACTATTAAAATAACAAAGATACACACTCATGTTACATAGCACATTATTATTAGTGTGTTAACAATACTTTGCGTGTTCCTTCTTGTAGTTGTCTCACTGACAAAGATCATTTACCTTATTAAAACTATGATCATCAATGACCTCTTGTCTTTCAACACATGGCTAAACTAAAACATTCACACACAAGAAAACTCTCCAGTTACACCACATCTGACATGTCATCCCTCCCATACAACTCTCATGACAATCCTACCACATTTACATATCCTTCATTATGGTCATAATTCGCTCTAGAAAAGGAAAATGGTCCCTTAGTACTTAAGTAGCCAAATTACCGAGTCCCCTTACCGTTATATTTCTATATGCCTCCGGGAACGCAGTCGCCCACCTGTTACCATAAATGAGTTTATTTCTGCATACCGTGCGATAAATTCCTGCCGCAATTGCCCTTACCCTAATCCCCCCACCTTTTTCCTTCAAGCCCCAGGAATAAAACAAGAAATCTGTCACAATGTACAGAATGGCTCTTTTTACAACCTCAGACACCCCCCTTACCTCTAAAGTTAGGGCACGCAGAAGTTCTACATTGCCCCCACCCATTAACTTGAAGACTCTAGCCAGCCACACCCGTACCTGCCCCAACTCCCTACAAAAATATACGGCATGAAAAGCTGTTTCCGATTCCTCACAATGTTCGCATTTCGCCTCCTTTACCAAACCCATCACACACAAAGCCTGCTTTGACGCTAAAATCCCCATTACAAACCTATAAACTAACTCCCTTACCCTAGGCATTAATTTAAGTTTTTGGAAATCATGCCAAATCGTACCCCAATCATACAAAGGGTATACCGCCACCCCTTGCATCACTTCTGGTTTCCTACTTATCTCTACCAACCTTCCCACCTTGAGCTTTTTTACCTCACCTATTACTAACATAACCCTTAGCATATTCTCACATTCCATCAAGTCCTTTCCTCCCCACCATCGTCGTACATCCCTCATCACCCTCCCAACCCTCACCCCTTTTAACCCCCCCCCCCTTACGTACTTTTGTTTAACATACATGGCCTTTACCCTCGGCCCTAGCATCAAAAGCCCTACTCCCCCTCTGCGCACATTCGTCATAACCACCTCTTTACTTAACCATGCTCGTCCAAAACCCCATATATAACGAAGCACCCTTCTCTGTATCTTCTTTATCTCCTGTTCCCGTAAAGGATACACCACTGCCACGTTCCACACTTTACTATAAACCAATGAATTTATTATTATTGCCGTTTGCATTAGAGTAACATCCTTCGCTCTTAGGTTCCTAATCCGTTGTACAACTTTCTCTCCCACCAATTCTGAATTCCTCCGTCTAGCCTCTTGCTCATCTGCCATATAGATAATCCCACAAATTTTCAGCTGTTCAGTCACATCCCATCCAAACTCCACCCCCATTCTACCCCCCACCCAATCTCCTATCTCTAATAATTTCGATTTAGCCCTGTTGACACGCATGCCTGACGCCTCTCCAAAAAACCTCATTACTCTCTCCACCTTTCGCAAACCTTCGACATCATTGATCAGTATTGTTGTGTCATCTACATAACCAACTACCTCTGTGAACCCCGACCCCTCCTCCTGTAACGTTGTTGCTTCCTCAACCATTCCATAAAACGGGTGTTGCATACATGCAAACAGAATTTGAGACATAGGACACCCTTGTCTCAAACCTTTCTCCATTTTCAACACGCTACCCAACCTACCATTAATTTGCACCTGAATCGTAGCTTCTGCATACAAGGTCTTCACCCATTTTACTATTCCCTCCCCAAAACCCATAAGCCTTAAAGTGTCAACCATGTACTCTCTATTCACACCGTCATAAGCATTCTCCCAATCAATGCCCAAAATTCCACCACCCTTACAACCCTGCAAAAATTCCCTAATACGACTATGTCCATCCCTCATACTACGACCCGGAATTCCCAACTGACCCTTGTGCACCATACCACCTATTACCTTCATCCTGTTCCCTAAAATCTTCGCAAAAATCTTATAATCCGTACACATTAAAGATATGGCCCTGTACGTGCTCAGTGTTCTCCCCTCGCTTTTTTTCTTTACAAGCACGACCACACCCGTCCTCTGTGACGTTCCCAATTTCCCTTCCTTCAGCATACAATTCAATATCTGAACCAAACAAACATTTATGGTTTCCCAATGCACTCTGTAAAAATCATTGGAAAGCTCATCAATTCCCGGTGCTTTCCCCTTACTTAAATTGAACACTGCCTCTTTCACTTCTTCCATACTTATTATTCCCTCCAATCCCCCTCTGTCCTCCCCACCTTTCCCCAAGACCTTCACCCCTCCTCTTTCTTTATTAACTATCCCCAAATTACCTTTTTCCCCATTTCCTTTTAAACCAATAGTCCGCATAATTACTTATCCCCTCAGTTGTCACCAACATTTGCCCCTTAGTATAACCTTCCAAATCGTCACTAACCTCTAAAAGTATTATAGTGGACTCCTGTTGTCTAATGCGAAAACTTCTTAACACACTACCCGACGGTTTATCTCCCCATAGCACGGCATCCATACCTGCCCTTACCCTTAATTCATCAAATCTTTCATTATGCATGTCCCTTAGTCTCCCTCTTAGCCCTGATATTTCTTCAAAAGACTTCCCCTCATCTCTTGCGTAACACTCATTGAGCTGCTGTTCCAAATAATTCTGTAAACCGTACCTCCACCTCGCCTCCTCCCTTCCTTTATATTTATAAAACCCCGCGATACCAGGTTTAGCCCTATTTTCCCACCAATCCAAAATACTCCCTACCCCATCCCTTGCCCTCCACAATTGTCTCCACCAGTCTCTAAACTCTGCGTTCACCACCTCACTCCTCACCAACCTCGCATTTAACTTCCAGAAACTTGAATATACCTTTACCACTCCCTCCCAATCCAGTTCTACCAAAACTGCCCTATGATTCGAAAACCCTACGTCCACTGTTTTTACCCCTCCTACCCTAACTGCCTCCGTTATATAAATCCTATCTAACCTCGCTGAATAATTTCTCCTAACAAAAGTGTAATCCACTCTCCAAGCCCCACTCCCCTCCACGTCCCTCACCCCTGCATCCTGTAAAACATTGCGTAACGACCGTAATACACAACCCGCCCCCCTTGGCTCCACGTCATCCCCCCTTATAACAGTTCCAGTCCCCCCCCCAATTACAGTTACTAGAGGTAAACCCCTTAAAAAATACACTAAAACGTCTCTCACAAAATCCTCTTTTACTTTGATTATATTCTCTGCTGGCATATAAACCCCAATGAAACATACTCTAGATGCTCCCCACTCACCATCCACCCTCACTACCCTCCCCCCCCCTTCTTCCCACTTTATAATACGTAAGGGACTATTTTCCTTCACAGCCACTGCCACTCCCCCTTTTAACCTAACAGACCCACTTACATACAATTTATAACCCTTTAATGCCAAAGCACAGCCTATCTTATAATTATGTTCTTGTATAAAGCATACATCCACATTATATCTCCTCAAAAACCATTCCATCCATACTCGTTTCACTTCATTCTTCAATCCATTTACATTTACAGTTACTATCGTGAATTACTTTAATAGTGGTGGTTTACCCTTTCTTCTTGGCACACACCCTCCTATACCGTCCTGCTGTATGGCATCTTTCTTGACAGCTTGCTTATTCACCCCCCCCCCCATCCCTTCATTATCCCTAGAACCATTAAACCCTACATTACCCCTTCCCTCTTTCCCCTTATGACATACATCCTTTCTCCAAGATTTTACTCCTGTTCTTTGTCCTGGAGTAAGAACATCGTCCATCTCAGACGTTCCTGCAGTTCTCTTACGAGAACTCCCCTCCCCACACACCTCGTCACCTGTCTTTTCTGCCCTATGGACCTCTGCCACAACGTTGTGCACATTAACATTAGTGCACACAGTATTCCTAACCTCCTGATCTTGCTGCACAGTTGCCTGCACCAGGTTACACCCTTCATCCACCTGTCCCTCTTCAACGTCATGCAAAAAGGAACTAAGTACTTCCTCCAGCAAGCCATCCTGTTGGCCCGTACCCTCCTCATCAGACGTCGATGTCGTCTGTCCCTTATCAACTGTTAGTGTTACACTTTCCTCCATAGTCGCCTCAGCCCTGTCCACTTCGTCACTCCATCGGCAAGGAATCTTGTTTGGCCTTACTCCTTCCTCCGACACCTCCAGAGCATTCCTCTGATGTAAGATCACTGGTACCTGTTCCCTCCGTCCAGCTTTTTTATAGCATTGGGCCGCCATATGTTCAAAAGAACCACATAATCTGCAAGTCTTCCGCTGCCCTGAGTAGTACACGTAGACCTGCGTTCGGAAGACCTCCATAAATACGTATGATGGAATTGGCTGCCTCAACGTCATTTTCAGCGTAAATGATCCTTCAGGTAGCCCCTCATAAGGTCCATTTTGCCACACCCCCATCACTGCTGAGTGGATTTTCCCATAGCTGTTAAACACCGCCGTCACATCATGCTCCGTCGCCTCAAAAGGCACGTTTCGTACCTTCACCCACGTCACATAGCTGGACACATCATGTAAGCAGACTTCCACCATAGTGTTCACTGCTAGCCTCTTCTCTTGATATTTGTTGACTATGCTTGTGTAGAATCCTGCGTCTTTAAACTTGATGAAAATTCTCGACACACCATTGACTGCTACTCCATATAATTCTTCGGTCGGTATTCCATATACCTCACTGATGATGGCATGCAGTAACACGTGCATGGTTGTTCCTGTAAGCGTGCCACGCACCAATTCCACACAAACAGTGCTCACCCGGCGTCCAATGCGATCCGCCATGTTGTATGCACAAAACAGGAAAACTGCGCAGTAAACCAGTTGTATCAGGAGCTACTGCGCAGCCTGTCCGCACGGCACAATAGCGATGCGAACAATCATTCCAGGAACAGCTTATGAAAATTGATCACTGTCTTGAAAATCTCCCAACTCCTGCCCCAAACATTTTGCTCCTGAGGGATTTCAGCTTGAGACACCAAAAATGGAGGAGTGTAGCAAATAATATTTTAGCAGATCATCCCAGGAGGCAGCTCACACGAGCTATTAAATCTCTGCACCAGATTCACCTAAGCCAGCAAATATTAGAGCCTACAAGACTAGAAAATACGCTGGACCTCATTTTCACTAACAATGATGATCTGATATGCAATATAACCGTAACAAAGACAATACACTCAGATCACAACATAACAGAAGTACAGATATGTATGCACAGGGTTCCTGACCAGAAAATGTGATCAGTTATGAGGGTGCCTTCACAAAATTCAACTTCAGTAACAATGGGAACAGGTAAACCATATCCTAATGAAACAAGCTGGGAGTGTGTGAGTTGGGAAGCTGAGACGATGGACATTGAAGGAGGGACAGTGTTATGACCCATTGTCACTGAAGTCCCACATGTCTCCGAGGTACATATATTTAAGTAAGTATAATTATTTTAGATGTGCCAGAGTTCTCCCCAGTTATGTGGGTGAAAGATTTACTCAAGATTGCTCTTTCAAAATTCACCCATATAATCTCACACAGAATAACTAGACTAGAATTATATCTAACAAACTAACAAAACCAGTAACAGACTAAATGCTAGAGGGGATCAATAAGTTGACCTAGTATTCTATGGAGATATCTGTTTTAATAGATGTCGCGTATTGTATTAATACTGATCAAAAGGCGGCCACAGTAGCCCCCACTATAAGTGAATAAGATATTTAACATGTGTGGCATCCCGGAGAGGATTCACGCTGATAAAGGTGCCCAGTTACAGATGCATTCTGTAACTGGGCGCCTTAAAGTCCCCCATGTGCAGTATACAAGGGAACTTTTTTAAACCTGCACGACCCCCCATCATCCCACCGGAAACAGTGTGAGAGTTTCCACATTACATTACATCACTTTCTATAAACCCTACCAGACACTTATGCAACATATGGGAATCTTTATTGAGGAAACATGTCGCCACACAGTGGCTTCATCAGTCCAATACAACATTTGTCCAGCCTTTGGACGAGGACCTACTTACACTAGTGGATGGTTCCACTATGACCCCGCCTCCTCCTGCTCCGCCTCACCTGACTACAGCATATAAGCCACGTCTACGGCCCTATGCTGTACATTCTACCAGATTGATGGACTGAACACATCGACTCCAGGCTGAGGGACTGGTTACCTCAAACTCCTCTTCTCCTTACACCTTTCTGCTTTGTATTGGACTGATGAAGCCACTGTGTGGCGAAACGTTTCCTCAATAAAGATTCCCATATGTTGCATCAGTGTCTCAATCTTCAACTTGTCGGTTTTTCAAACCATTCATCACATATAAACCCTACCAGCCAAGCATTAGCGACAGCGGGCGAAACATATAGGGCCAATTTTTCCTATAAGACCTCGAGCCCCATCACTTGGTTCTCCCCCACTACCTTATTAATGGCAAAGAACAGTGATTGACTCAGGATCTATTACTAGGTGGAGCAGATGGGGAAGAGAACACTTGTGACGACTAACCCTCACTGCTCACCAGTGTTGTGTTACCATCACTGACTACATGTTTACACCTTCACTGCTCACCAGTGTTGTGTTACTGTCAAGCTCAACAAGATCGTCTTACTTATAAGAATATAATATACAAGTGTGACAAGTACGTCTGTTTACTGAATGGCAACTGCCCGCCTTCTAAATGCCAGGAGGTGCTGAGCAGAATTTTATGGTTATGAAAAACTCGGCGACCTATTGAATGTTGGGTACAAACCCCCCAAAAAATTATAAACAAAAACTCAGGGAATTCAGCACGGTCCGAGAGGCTCCAGACTGCTCCATAATGCACACTTCGCAGTTCATAATAACATTTCAGGTAACGAAGTAGCGTTGTTACTATCTCCTCACATTCTTCTTGTCACGAAATGAAATTTCACAGTAGCGTGAAGAGTAAAAGTCTGATGGCAGCCAGAGGCTGACTGCAAAATCTTTTGTGTACTGGGAGTCGGGACGAGCGCTAGAATCGTATCTCATCTTCTGGTTACTCACCTTCCGTGAACGTTTTTCTAGTTTTTGATCCCGCTATATAAAGTAACGAAGCAACATACGGTTGATGTACCGAATTCTGTTAATGATAATTAAAAAAAAAAAGTTTTTACCTGCTGCCCTTGCGACAGCATCTCCTGTAGTCCCTCGGCAGTCTGCTTGTTGTGGGTCGTATCCTCAGGAATTTTTTAAATGCCTAAGGAATTTCAGTCTTGCTTTAAGTATCCTGGGCAATACTGCTAATGCTTGATAAAGTTTCAAACCTCCTGGTAATATTCTAGTACTAGGGTACGATTTATCAACTCAAGTCAGTGTTTGTGTGATCTATAATTTAAAAAAAAATATAGAGATCTGGAGAGTGTTAATGCCTGACTAGTGACGATACTAACTCGTTTCGCTAACCTTGACTCACTTTATACAGATAAGTTTTCTCACCTCTCCAGCCACAAATAGGTGACACACACACACATACACACACACACACACACACACACACCTAGTAGCGATCAGTGAAGAGGCGGGGCCAGGAGCTCGGACTCGACCCCCGCAACCTCAACTAGGTGAGTACACACACACACACACCCGTACCCCTCACACACAAATACACAAAAGGCCGTGTCCATCGCCAAGTGCCTTTGACAACTAGTAACTACCAAACACACACAAACTACATTATATGGCTGGAGATGTACAGTTAACATTAGGCTCTGGTTCAGTCTGTATCCTTCAAACCTACACACCCACCTTGACCTGGAAAGACGACCTGACGGACGGGTCGTGGGTGCTGGACCTCCTCCAGGATGGTTGTGTGGTTGTGAACGCCGGTGATCCCCACCAGCACTACCACAGTTAACAACCACTTCATTTTCTGTCACTGCTCCTTACAATGTGGCTTCCAGCTGGGTAAGAACAAAGTTAAGTCCGTTAATATAGTATACGAGGTGATCTTGATTTGGCTTGCAGTCGTACAATAACATCAATAATAATAATTATTAGTATTAATATTAGTATAACAATAATGCCAATAATAATAATCGTGTTTATAATAATTATATTAATAACAATTATTTTATTAGTAGTAAAAATGATAGTTATTTTACGTAATCCTACTCGAGTATTACGTCCCCTAGAACAATTACTCTCTCACTTGGTTCAAAAGTTCCTAAACACTCGCTTAACATCTCCCAAAATCTCTCTCTCTCTCTGTCCTCTACACTCCTCTCTTCTCCAGGTGCAAACACACTTATTATGACCCACTCTTTGCATCCCACCTTTATTTTACTCCACATAATCCTTGAATTTATACATTTATATTCCCTCTTCTCTGTCTATAACTGATCCCTCAGCAATATTGCAGTGGTATGGTTTGTTTGCAATCATGTCATTACGATTTCGTGAGTTATTATTGCTACACCTTCCCTAGCTCTAGCTCTCCCAGATACTCCTGGCTTAATCCCATTTATTTCTCCCCTTCAGCTTTGTTTCGCTTAGAGCTAGGACATCCAACTTCTTTCCATTCATAATAAAGGAATCATTTTTATCTTGGCATCTGCACTACATCCACTCACATTCAAACATCCATATATGTAAGGTGGGTGAGTGTGTGTGTGTGTGTGTGTGTGTGTGTGTGTGTGTGTGTGTGTGTGTGTGTGTGTGTGTGTGTGTGTGTGTGTGTGTGTGTGTGTGTGTGTGTGTTCAGGAAGTAATAAACAATGAATAAAGAGAAGACGAGGCCCCGGTGGCCGGGTGGCTAAAGCTTTCGCTTCACACACGGAGCGCCCGGGTTCGATTCCCCGCGGGTGGAAATATTTCGGCGTGTTTCCTTACACCTATTGTCCTGTTCACCTAGTAGCAAATATGTACCTGGGTGTTAGTCGACTGGTGTGGGTCGTATCCTGGGGGACAAGATTGAGGACCCCAATGGGTTATCCTGGGTGGCTAACCCTCCGGGGTTAAAAATCTTATCTTATCTCCTATCTTAACCATAGTCTTGGCATACAATGCGATCCAATGTTACGACTTCCTTTGTGTTTAGTCTGCATCAGTGTGTCACACACTGCGTGCGTCACCAGTTAGTATAAAACTTAAAAAATATATCAAACTCTTTCTTTCACTTTTATAAAAAAATAAATTGATTATTGTTTGTACAGGTAATCTGATGTTTTAGATTTTAAGATATTGTGCTAATTTCCCTTCACAACTGATTAAAGCTGAGCTAGATTACGAATACATTAATTACCAAAAACAAACAAAATTTTTAACAAAGAATAAATATTACACACAAAACCGGCACAGAGAAGCAGGCAGAGAGAGGGAGACCACCAGGCCACGGGGCCTGGTGGCCACGGGGCCTGGTGGCCACGTGGCCTGGTGGCCACGTGGCCTGGTGGCCACGGGACCTGGTGGCCACGGGTCCTGGTGGCCACGGGACCTGGTGATCACGGGGCCTGGTGGCCACGTGGCCTGGTGGCCACGGGGCCTGATCACGGGGCCTGGTGGCCACGGGACCTGGTGATCACGGGGCCTGGTGGCCACGGGGCCTGGTGGCCACGTGGCCTGGTGGCCACGGGTCCTGGTGGCCACGGGTCCTGGTGGCCACGGGGCCTGGTGGCCACGGGGCCTGGTGGCCACGGGACCTGGTGGCCACGGGGCCTGGTGGCCACGGGGCCTGGTGGCCACGTGGCCTGGTGGTCACGGGGTCTGGTGGCCACGGGGCCTGGTGGCCACGGGGCCCGGTCACGGGGCCTGGTGGCCACGGGGCCTGGTGGCCACGGGGCCTGGTGATCACGGGTCCTGGTGGCCACGGGGCCTGGTGGCAAAAGCTCTCGCTTCACGCAGCTGAATTGCTGCTGGAACACTTGTGTGAACTGTGACTAGTGATATACCTAGTGAAACACAAACATGTTGATTTGAAGTGGCTGCAGGAGGCTACACCTTCACTCCACCTCGCCTCTCTCCCCTCCTTCCTCGATTTGGAACTCAGCCATTCGCCTCTATTTACTTATGGTCTAGAGGCGGTTTTTGCCAGACCGCACAAATGCTTGAGTGCCCGTGTCAGTCCTCCGTGCCGCACTCCATTCATCTTACGAATATGTCTCCTGTGTGCCTACCTGCCTGCTACAAGCAAATATCCAAGTGGTTGACACGGGCTTAGCAAGCACATTCAAGCAGGCTTGAAAGCAGCATTCCAAGGCCCAGCATGTCTACGTATACGTTCTACAGTGCTGCTGGCATACCAGTGTTTCCTGCAGTGGCTTAGTTAAGAACAATTTAACGAGCATTACAGTACTAACTTTTTAAGTGGGACATGCCAGAGGTTCACCTATAAACATAGTAAGTGTGGTGTTAAGTGCTGCAGATTTGTTGTAACTATTTGCAGGAGTGGATTTCACTGACTTAGGCAATTGTGCTACCATCAGTACCTACGTAGGCTTAAAATGAGTGAGGAATGTCTGGCCTGCTGGGTGACCTTGAAAATGGCACTATAAGACCCGCATGCCACTTACACCCATACTGCGTGTGTCTAGTGAGGTGAATGTCTCTTCCTCGACTTTCCTATTCACCGGTATCCCTTAACTCGTCGCCATTATCTACATATGGGATAAGGGCGAGTTTAGCTGATCCAGGCTAAACAGCGCTCCAAGCCAGCCAGTGAAGGCCAAGTTACAGAATGCCTTTGTGAACGTTCTACAGTGTTCCGGCCGTACCTTCAGTGTTGTGAGAACTAGTTCTTATGTAGTGAAAATTTGTCTGTCATTCCAAGACACGTGTGCTAGATGTGTTAAGTGCTGCGTGTTTGGAGTATTTAACAAGTAGTACAGTGTTGGTAACTCTCGAGACGACTGTGGGCCCAGTGAATGACCTTGAAAATCGCACTGCGACCCGCAGGCCGTAGTTACACCCATATTACCTGTGTCTAGCGAGGTGAATATTCCTTCCTTGTCCCTTCTCTCTTATGGAATAAAGGCGGTTTCGCTGACCCAAAAGTAACAGACTAACTCTTCCATCTCGAGCAGCTGAACTAAAAGTGACCTATGGATGTGAACGAAGTAAATGATGGTGAAGGCGAATTCGTACGTTTTAGAAGTAAGGGAGCTTTGAAAAAAGAAAGAGGATTTCAAAGGAGGCTTGCTGCAAGAAACAACGAGAGCAACAACAACCACTGCAGAACGGTTAGGCTTGATTTCCCCGCTAACACTGAGTTTGAGGTCAAGTTTAGATGGTTTTACGAAGCTTCATTAGACAACCCAGAAAAAAAACCTTCGCATTCGCTTTCGTCATGACGAGGATAATTACGTTTTTGTTACTAACGACCCAACATTCATAGAAAAACTTCTTACTCATAAATATGCTAACATCCAACTCCAAGCTGCCCCACCAAGATCACCTAAAGTGCTTATTGTTATCCACAATGTCAATAAGTACTTGGATCCTAAATTCCTGTTGTCAGATCAAGTTGCAAACCCTCGTCGACTTCCAAATGATCTGATATTGGCTGAGTGGATTGGCCAAGGAACTCCATCATATATCTACTCTCGTGCAGCGCTTAACAGGAGTTACAAAATAGCTTTGTACAAACCACCTCACCGTAGATGCTACAAGTGTCAGCGCTGGGGTCACGTTGCTTTTAAATGCTTTAGTAAGTCACACTGGTGTGCAGTGTGTGCCAAGGCCCATCCTTCTCACCAGTGCTATGATATGATCAAGAAACACCAGACCGTTGCATTAGAATGTATCAATTGTAAGACTCCAGGAGTCACAGCTGTAGTAATGCTGCTGGTGTTGACACCATCTGTCTGGCTGAGTCAGCTGTCAGTCATACACCTGACTCAGCTGATCGGGACTTCATACTTCCTGATGACGCTAGTCTTGCTGGGGTGGTACACAACATGCAGCTGCGCATAACAGTACTGGAGAAGCAACAATGGTGTTTGAAACAACAACTTGAGCACCACGAGGAAAAACTTACAGAGGTTGCAAATGAGTACATCAACCCACAGATAGTCAGCCATTATGAAAATGAGTGTGGTGATGATGAACAAACTGATGATTGCAGTGGTGTTAATAATTACAAAAACGATGAATCTGATAGTGGTGTTTACAATCACAGTGAAGATGATAAGGGCAGTGAAGACCATCATGATAGTCAACCTGATGAGTGTAATGTATTGATAGATACTGAGTGTGGAGATGACCCGGTTGTTGATAATGGTGTATGTATCACTGGTCATAATGATGAGGGAAGTGATACATGTGATGATAGTGATGAGTGTAATAAAAGCGGAGAGGTGAGTGCGAGGGATAGTGTCACCTTCCATACATTCACAGACAAAGAGCGCAGTGACCTCTGTGTACAAAGACTCCCAAGAGGTCTCACTAATGGAAGTGCACTTAGGAGACTCATGGATAAGGATAATACTGATGATATTGATATTGATTATGTCTGTTTGTTATTTAGTAAGTTTTTTCATTTTGCTGAGAAATTGAATACTATCCCTGGACTTTTATAATGGAACCAAACTCGTATAAACTATCCATTTTAAGTTGGAATATTGCGTCACTTAGAAAAAGATTTTCTGACCTGCATCATAAAGTAACCACTGAATCCATTGATATTGTGTGTCTACAAGAGTGCAGAGTCCCTGAAAAATCCCAACCCCCTAAATTGCCATCGTTTGTTGCATATAACCTCAAATCTACTAATTCTTGTGTTCTATATATTAAAAAATCACTTCCCCATCAACTTCTTGCACATAAGAAAACAGAGGGGCTACAGTATCACGGTGTTAGGATTTATATTGGGAACTCTGCTCTCAACATATTTAACTTGTACGCTCCTGCTGATAAGTTTAATTACTTGGAGCTCCCAACTTGTGCTCAGTCTGAACCTACTCTCATTATTGGTGATTATAATGCAAGACACAAAAGCATTGGAAACTCTCAGTTTGGTAATCGTAATGGCAATCAACTGTTGTCACTCTTAAACAGTCATGATAATGTGCAAATTGTAGGTGACCTTGAACCCACACATATCTATGGAGGTGTCCTTGATCTGTGCCTGGGCTTCAACATTACTTCTGCCAGCTGTGAGTCTTCCATTGTAACAGATATAGCGTCTGATCATTTCCCAAGGCTAACCTCTCTAGATATTGGTAATACTATTCTCCCTGGTGGGATATTCAAACGGAAACGTCTTAATGTTTCCCCTGATCAACATGATGACTTTGTTGCACATGTGACTGACTGGTATAATTCCTATGAGTGTACCTCTGTCGAGACTTTTAACAATGACCTTGTGAGCAGTATTCAGAACTTCTTAGAGCCGCCTCTGAAACCTCCTACTACTCTAAATCCAAATGACTTCCATAATAATCATAAGTCTTATAAAAATCATACCTATTACAATGATTCTAAACTTCGAACATTGAAACGTACTGCTCGCAGACTAGGCCTAGCCTATAGAAACCATCGTACCCCTGAAATGCTGAGCCTCTTCCAAACTGCCCTTGCTGCTGCCAGAGAGCGTATGACAGAGCTGCGGCAAACAGACTGGGAACAATTTGTCAATGGTCTCAATGCTCACACCCCACTTAGCCGGGCATGGAGGGACATAAATAGAATTAAGGGTAACAGAACTGGGCAGATCGCGCACCCTCATCCCTTGCATAGGGCGAATGAGTTAGTCAGTGCTTGGGCTGCTACATCTAGCTATGACAGTCTTCCCAGTACCACACAGGCGAAATTAATGGACAAATATGATGCAAGGGAGAGACTTGTTTGCTTTATGCTCAGCAAGGCAGATGACTGCAACATTCCTTTCACTAATTATGAACTTGATGCAGCACTAACTAAGGGCAACTCCACGTCGCCTGGTGAGGATGGTATTACTTACAACATACTCAGATTGCTGTGTCGAGTACCAGGTAATCCTTTACTTGAATTATATAACATGAGTTATGTCACTGGGGAGCTCCCTAAATCATGGACCAATAGCCTCATTATTCCCATTCCGAAGCCCAATCAACAAAACTCATTTCGCCCAATATCCCTTACTAGCTGCTTGTGTAAAACATTCGAAAGGATGATTCTTAATCGTCTTATGCACAGAATTAAGGAATTCTTGTCACCCCGGTTGCATGGCTTCATGCATGGAAGGAGTGTGCATCATTGCATTACCACCTTTCTCACTCTGCACACTGACAGCTCATACACTACGTTCCTTGACCTTAAATCCGCTTTTGATGTAGCCAACCGACATGTAATCATTAGTGAACTTGCCAGAATGGATGTTGGAGGATGGCTTCTCCGCTGGATTAAAGGTTACCTGTCCAACAGAAAGTCGTCTGTGTTGTTCCAGGGACATAGAAGTGTAACTAAAGATTTTGAATTAGGAACCCCACAGGGAGGTGTGCTTAGTCCCACCCTTTTCAACATTTTGATTAATGCCTTACTTAATGCCATGCCTAGCCAGCCCCATCATTATATGGTTAGTTTTGCTGATGACATAATGATTCACACCACCGGATTCTCCAACACCCAAAACATTCTTAATCATGTACTAGCCTCGTGTCAGGACCTGGGGTTAATAATCTCAGGGGATAAAACAAAGATACTCAACAGGCGTCCTCCTCGGCAGAGAGGCACAGTTCGTCAGATCCAGTTGCATGATGGGTCTCTTCTAGAATATGTAAGCAGATACAGGTATCTAGGCTTTGAGGTTCCACTACTTGGACCTGTTGTAACGAGACTTTGTCGCCAATACAAAGAAAGGCTGAGAGCACTTAGAGTTGTGGCAGGTTTTCATCCCAGGTATGGTGCTAATGTTAAAATTGTGAAAATGATGTATCTTGCTTATATTAGATCATTGGTTGATTATGCGGCGCCACTACTTGCACTCGTGTCTGACTGGAAGCTTGGAGGGCTGGAAAAACTGCAAAACGAAGCAATGAGGATCATCCTAGGATGCCCTCGTACTGCCAAAATTTTAAATATGCGGAAAGAACTTAATATTCCAAGCATTAGAGATCGTGTTACTGAAAGAAATATCCTTATTGGGGTCAATATGCTTAGGCTAGCCCATTCAAACCCCTGCACAGAAGCCCTCCAAACTTTCCTCAGCACTGGTGAACATCCTTCCAGATGGATCGAAAAAACTGGAACCGACCTCCGCATGAACCAGCTACATGATCTATATCAAGTTAGACAACAGAGACATTTCCCTGCTCCATGGGATATTACCCCATTCCAAACTACCATTCCTCCATTTCCCCCCAAAACTCTTCTTAAATCACAACCAAAGCTTCGTCTTGAAGCCAAACATGATGCCTTAAGCTGTATTGATAACTTAGTCACACAGAACACTCTTTCACAAATTATTTACGTCGATGGTTCTGTTCACCAGTCCACTGGTGCAGCTGGTAGTGCTGCTGTTGTCACACAGAGTGATGGCTCTCATAAAGAAATTGGAGCACGCATCAATAACTGGGCCTCTACCCTTCAAACAGAACTGTTTGCCATACTCCTTGCACTCAAATGTGTCCATGTATCTAAGGTTGACACTTTAATTGTAACTGATTCTCTGTCATCCATAAATGCTCTCAACTCATTAAGTATAAATTGTGGCATGCTTGTGTCAGAAGCCAGACATAGATATGGTAAGATTGTGGACAGTGGAGTCAGAGTGCACATGCTGTGGATTCCATCTCACATTGGTCTTCAGATGCATGATAGAACTGATAAATTGGCTAAGCTGTATGCTTTCAAAGAGGGGGTAGATTACAATCTTGGGTTGTCAGTTAGCAGTTTGAGAACAATAATACGAAAAGAACTTCAAATGAACTTTATTGACTTAAGACTTAGGGAGATTGACACAAGTCAGTCCATCTATCATCATTCCATCATGCAGGAGGAGCCACATGTCTATGGTGCATCCAACAAGATAAGCAGACTCTTGGATGTCACTACTGCCCGGCTCCGGCTGGGTTACAAGTATCTTTGGCAGGTTAAATCACCACCACCAGATGTAGACCAAACGAAATGTAAACTTTGCCAGATGGACTATTGTCACACCTTGCGTCATTATGTACTGGAGTGTGATCAAATTAATGAATTTAGAAACAACTCACTCAGAAATGTTCAAGAAATGGCAAAGTATTTTATCCACAGTGGTATATTGCAGACCATTCTGGAGAAATACCCTGACTTTGCTAGCTGTAAATAAAGCATTACCACATGTGTGCATGTGTGTGTGTGTGTGCGTGTGTGCGTGTGTGTGTGTGTGTGTGTGTGTGTGTGTGTGTGTGTGTGTGTGTGTGTGTGGGTGTGTGTGTGTGTGTGTGTGTGTGGGTGTGAGGGTGTGTGGGTGTGAGGGTGTGTGTGTGTGTGTGGGTGTGAGGGTGTGTGTGTGTGTGTGGGTGTGTGAGGTGTGTGTGTGTGTGTGTGTGTGTGTGTGTGTGTGTGTGTGTGTGTGTGTGGGTGGGTGTGAGGGTGTGTGTGTGTGTGTGTGGGTGTGAGGGTGTGTGTGTGTGTGTGTACTCACCTAGTTGAGGTTGCGGGGGTCGAGTCCGAGCTCCTGGCCCCGCCTCTTCACTGATCGCTACTAGGTCACTCTCCCTGAGCCGTGAGCTTTATCATACCTCTGCTTAAAGCTATGTATGGATCCTGCCTCCACTACATCGCTTCCCAAACTATTCCACTTACTGACTACTCTGTGGCTGAAGAAATACTTCCTAACATCCCTGTGATTCATCTGTGTCTTCAGCTTCCAACTGTGTCCCCTTGTTACTGTGTCCAATCTCTGGAACATCCTGTCTTTGTCCACCTTGTCAATTCCTCTCAGTATTTTGTATGTCGTTATCATGTCCCCCCTATCTCTCCTGTCCTCCAGTGTCGTCAGGTTGATTTCCCTTAACCTCTCCTCGTAGGACATACCTCTTAGCTCTGGGACTAGTCTTGTTGCAAACCTTTGCACTTTCTCTAGTTTCTTCACGTGCTTGGCTAGGTGTGGGTTCCAAACTGGTGCCGCATACTCCAATATGGGCCTAACGTACACGGTGTACAGGGTCCTGAATGATTCCTTATTAAGATGTCGGAATGCTGTTCTGAGGTTTGCCAGGCGCCCATATGCTGCAGCAGTTATTTGTTTGAGGGTGTGTGTGTGGGTGTTGGTGTGTGTGGGTGTTGGTGTGTGTGGGTGTTGGTGTGTGTGGGTGTTGGTGTGTGTGGGTGTGCGTCCTTGTGTGTATGCATATATTTGTACGCTCGTGTGCACATGTCCGTGCGTGCGCCCTCGTGTGTATGTGTGTGCGCGTGCGCTAGTGTGGGTGTATGATCCACTTAATATTTGTATTTATAACTCATTACAATTGTGACCAGGTGTGGACGTATCAGTGGTTCATCACTTTGTAATTTGCTCATGACTGTAACCATGTGTGTGTGTGTGTGTGTGTGTGTGTGTGTGTGTCAACAATCAATATTTGCACCAATAACTCACTACAGTTGTGACCGGGTGTGGAAGTGTGAATTGCTCATTACTCTATAATTTGTTCATGATTGTAGCCATGTATAAACGTAAGTAACCATTCTACAGAATTCATTACCTTTGTAACTTGTGAGCTCATTACCTTTGTACCTAGTTCAGCTATCAAAACTTTGGGGCCCAGTCCCTGGACCCATTATGTACCTCTAATCTGTAAATACCTTTGTAACTTGTCATGATTGTGAGCAGACCTACCAGGAGTTCATTACCTTTGTAAATTGTGAGTTCATTACCTTTGTAAATTGTGAGTTCATTACCTCTGTAACTTGCTCAGCTATCAAAACTTTGGAGTCCAGTCCCTGGACCAATTATGTACCTCTGTAATCTTTTGACTACCGCCCACAGGATGGGTATGGGGTGCATAATAAACATATTAAACTAACTAACTTCACACGGTGAATGTCTGGGTTTGATTCCGGGCGAAGGGGTAGAAACATTGGACGTGTTTCCTTACACCGGTTGTCCATGTTCACCCATCAGTAAAATGGATACCTGGGTGTTAGTTAACTGGTGTCGGTCGCATCCTGGAACACAACTCAACTATTCATCTACAAAACTGACCTAATTTGTCTGAAATGCTCAGCATAACAAGCGGCTTTCTATATAGTAGCATGTCATTGATGTCAGCTAGGCCTGTATACCTTGTACATGTACTTGTAGTAAATAAAGATATGAATATTATATTATATTATATTATATTAGAGAGGGAGAGGGAGAGAGAGAACAACTTACAGAGAGCGGTAAGTTATGCTGCCCTGGTGATGTCTGGAGCAACACTGACGCTGCTAGTAACACTCAACACCTCCACCTCAACACTGTCAGGTCACACGGGGTATCAGGTGAGCATCCTGCACCTGTCACCTGGATTACTCAGTCACCTGTACAATGCATTATTACCACAAATTATTTGTGTTTGGGTGACGCCTCAGTAGCAGCAACACAATATAGTAGTAATATTCAGGTTCTTAATATTTTATAACAATTCTGACAGCCATGGTTCACGTGCAGTAGTACGATGGTTGTCTGTGATTACTTGGAGGTCAACTGACGGAAAAAAATAGAAAACTAGATGAACTCCTTCCCCTCGAGGGAAGATCCTTGATGCTGGTGAGGGGCTCTTGATCTAGGGAATTGAATCTGTATATGACTTCCCTGAATTAAGCCTGAATACCTTCCATCCGCCCCTACAGGCACTGTATAATCCCTACGGGCTTAGCGATCCCCTGAATAATAATAAAGTATGCAGTCCTCCCCCAGATGAAAACATTGGTTCTACTCTGATATATTTACCACTTTCTGTCCTATGGCAAATTTATCTTTCTCCCCCCAAGTCGCAACTCCTGAACACTCCTCTTTCTCTCCCTTATGTCTTCCATATTTCATTTAGTCTTTAATACATCCATCTGGAAGACATAAGTCCAGGGCATTTAAATATATCCTGTTCTTCTGTATTTCCTCTAGTCTTCTCCTTCCCTGAAATTCTACCCTCATCACTTTTTTTGTGTGTGTTCAGGTTCAACTTCCTTTTTTTTTTTAAATATGCCCGTCAAACTTGCCCCAACATTTGTTTCTTAATCTTCCGAAAGCACTGTCATTATGAAAGCGAAACTGTAACAACTCATTTTATATCAGATTTATTATTTTAAAGCTGCCGTCTTTCTGCATTTTCCTATTTATATCTTCTTCAATAAAGATATGAAGGAGTTACGGCGGAATCACACATGCTTATCTACATACCTTAACCAGAGCCTGGCTTTATTAAGAGATATTCACAGATGTATGAGTCTTGCCACCTGCTTCATATATCTGCAGCACCGGTCGAATCGCTGCCTCTTTATTGCAGATACTTCCCTTTCTCAGTCAGATGCTCTAATTATCGCAACACATACCTTAACCTGACCTTTATCATCTCTTCGTCTCCTATAACCTTGGTCTGGCTTTCACCGATCGGGCTAAAAGGTCGTCCAGTTCTCGTTTCCATGTTCTGTGCAAGTTGTGAATAACTAAATATTTTTGTAAATATACGATTTTACATATTTATTCATACCTTGACAATATGTTTCACAGTAATACAGCACTGGTAAAGGAGCTTCTAACCTTAGGTATTCTCTGGGGCTTCACGCATATTCACTCTGATTAGATGACACCCTTTCAGAGGGGGTTTGACAATATTTTGAGAGCTTTTAGGTCAAACTAAATATATATCATCCTTCTACAAAGTTTCGAATGTGAACCAGAGGAAGATTCCATTCCTTGACTATCTAGTATACTAGGTTAAAATTAGGAAGGATATATTCAAACACTTACATGCACACACACTAACTTTTATATAATGATCAATAATAACAAGTCAGTAATAATCTTAGTGGTTCTGAGTGTATAATGAGTATCGTCCGAGTTTTTTGTCACCACACCGGTTGTATCTCACCAAGGCAGGTTGACCTTAAAAAGAAGGAAATACATTCGTCATTGTTCATTCAGTAGCTGTTTTTCCGGAAGTGTGCAGAAATTACAATTCAAATAATCCTCCAAACTGCGGTATCCCTAGTCCTCCTTCAAAGTGCAGACACTATACTTCCCACCTCCAGAATTTCGATCCAGCTAGCCGATTTCTTTGAATCCCTTCATAAATGTTACCTTGTTCACACTTCATCAGCACGTCCAGTGCTTAAAACCAGTTGTTTCCACTGCGATCTAAAATATTCTCACACGCCTGCTGGATGCACAAGCCAACAACACCTAAACTCCCTTCACTTCACCCATCCCTCCCTCCCTCCCTTTCTAAGATGATTCTTGTCCCTCCTTTCTTCAGTTCCAGATTTATACATCATCTGCGTCATTTTATTCTGGTCCATTATTTCTCAATGACCAAACACCTCAACAACTCCTTCTCCCTCAAAATTATGCTGCTCATATCCTTATTTTATCACTTCTTTTTTATAATAATAATAATAATAATAATATCCTTACACCGTCTTATAATTTTTGCGCTCCTAAATTAATATATACACCACTGATTGTCCCTCACTGACCTATCATGGCAACATTTAAAACTCATGCCTTGTCCATACAGAAGTATTTGTACCATTATACTCTGGTACTTTTTCCCTTTGCCTCCATACCCCCCCCCCTCCCCCCGCTCGTCTATTCTATAGTTCATCCTTGTGCCGACATAACCACTCCTAATTATCTAAATATATTTATTTCTGCTTTACTTCCTCACTCCAGTCTAATATCCAGTCTTTTATTGGTTAAACTATTTGTTACTCTCCTCACCTTGCTAAACGTTCAATTCAATTCAATTCAAAGTTTATTCTCTATAAGGATTACAATGCTGAGTTTACAGAATTTGGTTATTGTGTGGTTTACATGTAGTAAAATAATAATTACTTTCAATTTCCTTCTTTTACACATCCTCCCAAACTCCTCTAACATCCTTTGCATCTTCGCTTCAGAATCTCCCTAACAACACTGTTTCATCTGAAAAAAACAGCTCTGATATCTACCACCTCATATCAGATTTATTATGTTTTAATCCCATACCTCTGCCCAACTCTCTAGCATTCAATTTTTATAACCCGGTCTATAAATATATTAAACATCCATGAAGATTTCCCACACCTCTATCTAAGGCCAACTTTTACGGGTAAATAGTTCCCTTCTCTCCTACATGCCTTACCCTGAGCCTCCATCTTCCCATAAACTCTTAATCATTTTTAGTATATCTGGAGGTATACCAGTAGGGGATTCCGGGGGTCAACGCCCCCGCGACCCGGTCCATGACCAGGCACAGCATCTGCCATACATTTGTAATATCTGTCATACTGCTTCCCTATCTCTCATTTTCTAAATTCATAAATGCAACAAACAATTCCTTACCTTTTTCTAAGTATTGTTCACATACCTGCGGCAGTGTAACACGTCAACACATTCCCTATCTTTCCTAAATCATTTTTATATATCTGCAATTCTAAATTATGTCTTACCCCTAATGGATAATAAAAACTGGAACTGACCTCTTCCATTGCAGACACTGCAAGGCTCCAGGCGGACATCAACCAAATCTTTCAATGGTCTGCAGAAAACTATATGAAGTTCAATGATGAGAAATTTCAATTACTAAGATATGGTAAACACAAGGAAATTAAAACTTCATCAAAGTACAAAACAAATTTCGGCTACAAAATAGAGCGAATAACCAACGTCAAAGACCTGGGAGTGATCATGTCAGAGGATCTCACCTTCAAAGACCATAACATTGTATCAATCGCAGCTGCTGGAAAAATGACAGGATGGATAATGAGAACCTTCAGAACTATGGATGCTAAGCCCATGATGACACTCTTCAGGTCGCTTGTTCTATCTAGGCTGGAATATTGCTGCACACTAACAGCACCTTTCAAGGCAGGTGAAATTGCTGACCTAGAAAATGTACAGAGAACCTTCACGGCGCGCATAACGGAGATAAAACGCCTCAATTACTGGGAGCGCTTGAAGTTCCTGAACCTGTATTCCCTGGAACGCAGGCGGGAGAGATACATGATTATATACACCTGGAAAATCCTAGAGGGACTAGTACCGAACTAGCACACGAAAATCACTCGCAACGAAAGCAAAAGACTTGGCAGACGATGCAACATCCCCCCAATGAAAAGCAGGGGTGTCACTAGCACGTTAAGAGACAATACAATAAGTGCCAGGGGCCCGAGACTGTTCAACTGCCTCCCAGCATACATAAGGGGGATCACCAATAGACCCCTGGCAGTCTTCAAGCTGGCATTGGACAAGCACCTAAAGTCGGTACCAGACCAGCCGGGCTGTTTTTACAGTCGTACTGGCCAGGTTGTGCCAGCCACCACCAAATCAGGGCAGGAGCATCTTCCTTCAGTGAGTACTAGCTCATGTTGGCATTCGGGACAATGATATGGCTGATGGAGCTGGCTCCCTTGCACACACACTCCCTACTATTACTTCCCTTAGACTGGACCAGAGTGATTTCACAAAGGGTGTTTGGATGGAAATCCGCTCCTTCTTCGGCAATGAGTTCAGTCCTGTTTTTCAATGGCCCCTGCCAGTGGCTTAACTGTACAGCCTTCGGAAAACAAACTTCCGTCCTGTCCATGGTGTCCCTCTCAGCCGGAGACTGTGGATCACTTCCTGCTGTTGTGCCCCCGTTCAGACCTTCAGGAGATCCTGGCCTGTACCTGCACCTTCTTGCTGCCCTCACCTGGAGTATACCTGGAGAGGGTTTCGGGGGTCAACGCCCCCGCGGCCTGGTCTGTGACCAGGCCTCATGGTGGATCAGGGCCTGATCAACCAGGCTGTTACTGTTGGCCGCACGCAACTCGACGTACAAACCACAGCCTGTCCAGCGCCTTCTTGAAGACAGTCAGGGGTCTATTGGTAATCCCCCTTATGTATGCTGGGAGGCAGTTGAACAGTCTTGGGCCCCTGGCACTAATTGTGTTGTCTCTTATCGTGCTAGTGGCGCCCCTGCTTTTCATTGGGGGGATGTTGCATCGTCTGCTGAGTCTTTTGCTTTCATAGGGAGTGATTTTCGTGTGCAAGTTTGGTACTAATCTCTCAAGGATTTACCAAGGGTATATAATCATGTATCTCTCCCGCCTGTGTTCCAGGGAGTACAGGTTGATGAACTTTAAGCGTTCCCAGTAATTGAGGTGTTTTATTGCAGTTTTGCGGCCGTGAAGATTCTCTGTACATTTTCTAGGTCAGCAATTTCACCTGCCTTGAAAGGTGCTGTTAGTGTGCAGCAATATTCCAGCCTAGATAGAACAAGCGGCCTAAAGAGTGTCATCATGGGCTTGGCATTCCTAGATTTGAAGGTTTTCATTATCCATCCTGTCATTTTTCTAGCAGATGCGATTGATACAATGTTATGGTCCTTGAAGGTGAGATCCTCCGACATTATGACTCCCAGGTCTTTTACGTTAATTTTTTCCCAGTGCGCCTCAGGGCTCACTGGGGACATAATACATGCCGCCAATAGGTTAGGTTAGGTAAAGTTTGTCAGGAAACAGGATGAGTGTTTCCTGACACGGGTCTTAGTCATATTATGACCAGCTGTGGAAAATACTGTATATATTTTCCGGAAATACGGTAATTTATAGGTAAATAGATTACCTGGAGTTTACCTGGAGAGAGTTCCGGGGGTCAACGCCCCCGCGGCCCGGTCTGTGACCAGGCCTCCTGGTGGATCAGAGCCTGATCAACCAGGCTGTTACTGCTGGCTGCACGCAAACCAACGTACGAGCCACAGCCCGGCTGGTCAGGAACCGACTTTAGGTGCTTGTTCAGTGCCAGCTTGAAGACTGCCAGGGGTCTGTTGGTAATCCCCCTTATGTATGCTGGGAGGCAGTTGAACAGTCTCGGGCCCCTGACACTTATTGTATGGTCTCTTAACGTGCTAGTGACACCCCTGCTTTTCATTGGGGGGATGTTGCATCGTCTGCCAAGTCTTTTGCTTTCGTAGTGAGTGATTTTCGTGTGCAAGTTCGGTACTAGTCCCTCTAGGATTTTCCAGGTGTATATAATCATGTATCTCTCCCGCCTGCGTTCCAGGGAATACAGGTTTAGGAACCTCAAGCGCTCCCAGTAATTGAGATGTTTTATCTTCGTTATGCTCGCCGTGAAGGTTCTCTGTACATTTTCTAGGTCAGCAATTTCACCTGCCTTGAAAGGTGCTGTTAGTGTGCAGCAATATTCCAGCCTAGATAGAACAAGTGACCTGAAGAGTGTCATCATGGGCTTTGCCTCCCTAGTTTTGAAGGTTCTCATTATCCATCCTGTCATTTTTCTAGCAGATGCGATTGATACAATGTTAAGGTCCTTGAAGGTGATTATTATTATTATAATCAAGGGGGAAGTGCTAAACCCGGAGGATTATACAGCGCCTGGGGGGGGGATGTGGAAGGCATTCAGGCTTAATTCGGGGAACTGGAGCACAGATCCAATTCCCTAAATCAAGAGCCCCTCACCAACATCAAGGAACCTTCCTTGAGGGGCCTTGAAGGTGAGATCCTCCGACATGATCACTCCCAGGTCTTTGACGTTGGTGTTTCGCTCTATTTTGTGGCCAGAATTTGTTTTGTACTCTGATGAAGATTTAATTTCCTCGTGTTTACCATATCTTAGTAATTGAAATTTCTCATCGTTGAACTTCATATTGTTTTCTGCAGCCCACTGAAAGATTTGGTTGATGTCCGCCTGGAGCCTTGCAGTGTCTGCAATGGAAGACACTGTCATGCAGATTCGGGTGTCATCTGCAAAGGAAAACACGGTGCTGTGGCTGACATCCTTGTCTATGTCAGATATGAGGATGAGGAACAAGATGGGAGCGAGTACTGTGCCTTGTGGAACAGAGCTTTTCACCGTAGCTGCCTCGGACTTTACTCTGTTGACTACTACTCTCTGTGTTCTGTTAGTGAGGAAATTATAGATCCATCGACCGACTTTTCCTGTTATTCCTTTAGCACGCATTTTGTGCGCTATTACGCCATGGTCACACTTGTCGAAGGCTTTTGCAAAGTCTATATATATTACATCTGCATTCTTTTTGTCTTCTAGTGCATCTAGGACCTTGTCGTAGTGATCCAATAGTTGAGACAGACAGGAGCGACCTGTTCTAAACCCATGTTGCCCTGGGTTGTGTAACTGATGGGTTTCTAGATGGGTGGTGATCTTGCTTCTTAGGACCCTTTCAAAGATTTTTATGATATGGGATGTTAATGCTATCGGTCTGTAGTTCTTTGCTGTTGCTTTACTGCCCCCTTTGTGGAGTGGGGCTATGTCTGTTGTTTTTAGTAACTGTGGGACGACCCCCGTGTCCATGCTCCCTCTCCATAGGATGGTAAAGGCTCGTGATAGGGGCTTCTTGCAGTTCTTGATGAACACGGAGTTCCATGAGTCTGGCCCTGGGGCAGAGTGCATGGACATGTCATTTATCACCTGTTCGAAGTCATTTGGCGTCAGGATAACATCGGATAGGCTTGTGTTAACCAAATTCTGTGGCTCTCTCATAAAAAATTCATTTTGATCTTCGACTCTCAGTCTGGTTAGCGGCTTGCTAAAAACTGAGTCATATTGGGACTTGAGTGGCTCACTCATTTCCTTGCTGTCATCTGTGTAGGACCCATCTTGTTTAAGTAGGGACCCAATACTGGACGTTGTTCTCGACTTTGATTTGACATAGGAGAAGAAATACTTTGGGTTTCTTTCGATTTCATTTATGGCTTTTAGTTCTTCCCGCGATTCCTGACTCCTGTAAGATTCCTTTAGCTTAAGTTCAATGCTTGCTATTTCTCTGACCAGTGTCTCCCTACGCATTTCAGATATATTGACCTCTTTTAGCCGCTCTGTTATTCTTTTCCGTCGCCTGTAAAGGGAGCGCCTGTCTCTTTCTATTTTACATCTACTCCTCCTTTTTCTTAGAGGAATAAGCCTTGTGCATACATCGAGTGCCACCAAGTTAATCTGTTCTAGGCATGAGTTGGGGTCTGTGTTGCTTAGTATGTCTTCCAAGCTTATATCGGTTAGGACTTGGTTTACTTGGTCCCACTTTATGTTTTTGTTATTGAAGTTGAATTTGGTGAATGCTCCCTCGTGACTAATCTCATTATGTCGGTCTGGGGCTCCGCGCATACATGTCTGAACCTCAATTATGTTGTGATCTTAGTATATTGTTTTTGATATGGTGACATTTCTTATCAGATCATCATTGTTAGTGAAGATGAGGTCTAGTGTATTCTCCAGTCTAGTAGGTTCTATTATTTGCTGGTTTAAATTGAATTTTGTGCAGAGATTTAAAAGCTCGTGTGTGTGTGAGTTTTCATCAGAGCTGCCTCCTGGTGTTATTACTGCAACAGTATTATTTGCTATATTCCTCCATTTTAGGTGCCTTAAGTTGAAATCCCCCAGGAGCAAGATGTTGGGTGCAGGAGCTGGAAGATTTTCCAGACAGTGGTCAATTTTTAACAGCTGTTCCTGGAATTGCTGGGATGTTGCATCCAGAGGCTTGTAGACTACCACAATGACTAGGTTTTGGTTCTCGATCTTTACTGCTAAAACTTCCACTACATCATTTGAGGCATTAAGCAGTTCTGTGCAAACAAGTGACTGCAATGTACAGGCCAACCCCCCCCCCCTTTTTGCCTGTTCACTCTGTCACATCTGTATAGGTTGTAACCTGGGATCCATATTTCGTTGTCCAAGTAATCCTTTATGTGGGTCTCAGTGAAAGCCGCGAACATTGCCTTTGCCCTATATTGTATTTTTAAAAGAAGTATGTTATCGAAAATGGGAAACCTGCGGCTGGGGGGGGGGGGCTGTGGCCATTGTTGTTTGAATGGAGTAAGACGTTAATTAATATTGTGAGGAATTTTCGTGCTCTAGAGGTTAAAATTGAGTTGACACCTCTCAAATAGGAGGCGAAATTGTTGTATGTGCATTCCTGCATAATTTGAGTATCAGGCTACTGGGCAAGACAGCTCCAGGAACCTCAGATAAGTCTGTTTATGTTTAATTCTGGCCAGTATTTTCATAAATTTAGACAGGTTTTCTGAGTATGATACACATTAATCTCCAGTCAAATTGGTGAGTGATATTAAGATATATTTTCCTTCTGTTATGTAATTGTGTATATATATAACCATTTATTATTTTTAATATACAGTCCACAAATTTATATATTTACCAGTATTCCTGGTGTATGTATATTTCACTTAATTAATAGGTCCAGATAATTATTATAATTATAATCAAGGGGAAGCGCTAAACCCGGAGGATTATACAGCGCCTGGGGGGGGGGATGTGAAAAGCATTCAGGCTTAATTCGGGGAACTGGAGCACAGATCCAATTCCCTAAATCAAGAGCCCCTCACCAACATCAAGGAACCTTCCTTGAGGGGAATAGGTCCAGAGCAGCTTGTGGTTATGACAGTGGTAGGTATCGAAGGGGGACATTTTTTGCGACCTAGGTGTCCCAAATTCCTACTTGTCTATGTAACATTGATAAATACTAATTATCTTTGTTATCATTTACTGTTATGTACATAATTAGTTACATTCAGATAAATGTAATTTTCCACAACCCGCCGTAAGAGCTTTTGGTCATCTGATTGAGGCCTTCCGCTAGCTTACCTGTCCACCTTTCAAAAATTAAGGTCATAATTATAACCATTATTACCGCCACTAGTCGAGGTAATCCACACATATGCTGCTATGTATGATTTTTTTTATATTTTATTTAAAAGTCATATACATTATACATAAAAAACCAAGGAGACAATTTAACATAGCGAAAAACCTTGGTATACAATGTCAGTACACTCCTCAAAAGCAAAAAAAACAATTTTACACATACATATTACAAAATACATCTGAACAATAAACCACATGTATGATAATTTATGTAACTGTATTTATGTGTACTTGTACCTGAATAAAAACCTACCAACTCCCACTTTGGTGGAAGTTTCCTTGCCAGACACACGAGTCAGGTGACAGTGATACTATAAACCTTAACAACAACAACATTTTGTGACTGAGTATTTAATTTTTTTTTTTTTTTTTTTTTTTTTTTTGGTCTTGTCAGCCTCACCTCAAGGGAAGGGGACACTTCTTGTATACTGGTGAATTATTATTATTATAGAGCGCTAAGCCCACCTGGGTTTCATACAGTGTATGTAAATAATGCTGGTCAGGGGATGTTACTCTGAGAATTAGAACTCCTCTCCTTCCTTGGATCAAGCCCGAACAATGAATGCCCATTCACCAGACTGTGTATGCCCTCTATAGGTTTAGTGTTTTCCAGTGATTATAATGATAATAATCAGCCTGTTATCAATATTAATGTTGTGAAGAAGTCGTGCAGTTTATCTTTGCATAAAATTGTTCTCAACATCAGCAGTAACAATGTCCCAAGAAACTGTAGAGAGAACAATGGAAGATGCAATAAGAAGTGAGATAGAGAAGGTGAGAGTTTAGTTATCATGTATTTTGTCTATTTTCACTAATAAATAACTCAAGGGAGGTGCTTCAATGATGAATAAGATACATTTGCAACTCTCGTGGTATCTTTGTTGCCTTCATAATAAACTTCTTCAGTGTAAGGTGGTCAGTCCCTTATAACACAGATAAGCAACCAAACCTTATATACTAGAATAGACATTAGATGAAATAGTTGGAGTTGACATCACAAGTGAGTCTCACCCACAAGTGGAAGTAGGTTTAGTAAAGTACATATTTAGGATAACCTACTTCCTACAGGTATTATATGGCTTGGTAGGCAACACTCTCTCTTCACACACTGAGTGTCCATGGTTCAATCCCCGGCTGGGGGGAGTTATTGGACATGTTTCCTTACACCTGCTGACCCTGTCCACCCAGAAGTCACCTGGTGTGGTTCACATCCTGGGGACAAGATTGAAGGACCACAGTGGAAACAAGACACACTCCTCAATAATGCACTGACTTCATTAGGTTATCCTGGATGAAAAACCCTTCAGGTTAAAAATCCGAACAAATCCTATCTTTCCACATGTGAGCCACCCTCACTTGTGACATCAGCTCTGGATGCTGCATCTCACTTCTGTTTGATACAAATCAGAACAGGCCCTCGTTCACAAGTTATTACAGCAAACTAATATCCCAATTTCTTCATTAACTGTCTTGTCAGAAATGTGCAGACAACTCAGTTCAGATAACCCTCTAAACTGCAAAAACCACCTCAGCCCTTCTGAGTGCAGACACTGTACTTTCCACCTCCATGACTCATGGCCAGCTTGTTTACCAGAATCCATTCACTTTCCAACAGCACATTAAATCTCAAAAAAACACTCTGAAGGACTGAACCATGTCTAGAACCCCTCCTTTGCCCTAAGAATTATTCCTTTAATCCCATTCTCAATAATTATTAATTATTAGGATTTTTTTCAGAAAACTGATAAAAGATTTTACATAGTACTATAGTATAAATTTGGTTCTAAAGATACATAGATGTTAAAGGCATATATAAATGAAACATTAGGTTGATTTAACCTAGTTAACTCAATAAAGTCAGACTGAAATATTTTCATTGCTATCATCAATGTTCTTCGATAAGATACAAATTTTTTTTTTTTTCACAATTTTAACCCCTCAGAGGGTTAGCCCCCCAGGATAGTCCCATAAAGTCTGTATGTCATTAGAGACTGTTTGTCTTTTTTTTCTCCATTGGGGTCCTCTAACTTTGTTCCCAAGGGTACAGCCCACAATAATTGACTAACACCCAGGTATATAGTTACTGCTAGGTGAACAGAGGTAGTGGATATAAGGAAACATGCCCAACATTTCACCTGTGCTGTGGATCCATCCTAGACCCTCAGTGTATGAGGTGAGGATGGTACCAACCAAACCTCAGACACCCTACCCCATGTGGGTCATTTAGAGATAAAAACTCTATCACCCATCCATTAATTTTGAGACATAAGGGTTTCTATCACAGCCAGATGTTTCCTCCTCCACATCTCAAGACAGCAATAATTTTGAAGATGAATACTTGTCAGTAACCTTAACTGCTCAAAACTAACCAATCAGTGTTTTGGCATAGATCACATAAATACAAAATATAAAATTAATATTGAACTCATTTTGCACATGTATAGTTTTACTTAGCTGACGAGGAAACAAGCCTGACCTAAATATTTGTTTGTATAATGCAAATATAAATATTTAAGTGAACATAGTTATAACTTTTCTGTATTTAAAACTTAACTTTTAACAAATAAATTTTCAACATGACTTTATTAATAACCAATTTGGATATATTCATAGAATGCAGTAAGTTAAGTTAATCTTTTGTTATTATGATGAGATAATTTAATGCTTCATTTCATACAGTATGATAAATATTTTGTTGCAAATAATTGTGTAACAAGAAACTTGTGATACAACTGATACTGAACAATAACCACAGAAAATTACATTGTTAGTTGTAGTTCTAGGTATTGAATATATTAGAATTTTATAAAATGTTACTAAGACTTATATGTGATATATGTACAGTTCTGTTTTTAAAACTATTTTGTCTTGCAGGAAAACTTGCAATCTACAATCGACCAACTAATTCGAGAAGTTGTAGCAGAAGAAGCTGGACAGTCATCTGAAGTTGATCCAGAAATAGTCGTGGCACGTTTATTAGACTCCACCTCAATACAGTCTTTAGTACAGCGGGTTTTAGCAACTACCCCAACTAGACAGCAATCTCAACCCCCAAAAACAAACTTGCCTTTAAAAGTAAAAGGTGCCTATTTTTTTTTATAAGGATGGAGAGGGATAGGGTGATGAAGAGGGTGTATAAATCTGGGAACGGAAGGTAGGAGGGGTGGGGATCATTCTGTGAATGGTTGAAGGAAGGGGATAAAAGAGGCTTGAGTTTTAGGGACTTAAGCATCCAGCAGATTGTTGTGAGCATGTTAGATAAGGGGTGAAAGGAGTCAAGTTTTTAATAATGCTGTTGGAATGTGAGCAAGATAACTTTTATGGAGGATTTCAGGGATTCAAGTTAGCCAGACCTGAGTCCTGGAGGTGGGAAGGGCAGTGCCTGTACCCTGAAGAAGGGGCGGGGATGTTGCAATTGACAGATAATTTGCAATGCAGAAATTGAATGAATGTTGGTGAATGATTTTTATTTTTTTGGTTTACTATTCCTTGGTGGCAGATGGCTCTTGAGGTTAGAAAAATAAAACATATTCTGTACAACATAAAATGTTAATCGTTCAAAACAAGCTTCATGAATAATATGACAAAATTGTGTACGAATGGTATATAATACCGACAAGATGAGAGTAAGACACATGTGCAACATCTGGGTATCTTTATTGTAGACGTTTCGCCATCCAGTGGCTTTATCAATACAAATTCTAGGACATAACTTGAAGACAGTAGAACTATGTACAGAAGATGAGGTAATCAGTCCCTCAACCTAGGAGTAGGTGCGAACAGCACCATAGTCGTGGAGATTCTGAAGCAGAAGAAAGAATCCTGGCGCTTATATAGTAACGTCAGGTGAAGCAGACGAGGGCAAATTCACTGGTAGGCGGGATTCCCCAGTGGAAGTAGGTCCTTCCCAAAGAGATGGGTTAGTAGTAGTAGTAGTTGTTGTCGTAGTCGTGAAGGACATGTACATAGCCTTCACGACTACGACAACAACTACTACTACTACTAACCCATCTCTTTGGGAAGGACCTACTTCCACTGGGGAATCCCGCCTACCAGTGAATTTGCCCTCGTCTGCTTCACCTGACGTTACTATATAAGCGCCAGGATTCTTTCTTCTGCTTCAGAATCTCCACGACTATGGTGCTGTTCGCACCTACTCCTAGGTTGAGGGACTGATTACCTCATCTTCTGTACATAGTTCTACTGTCTTCAAGTTATGTCCTAGAATTTGTATTGATAAAGCCACTGGATGGCGAAACGTCTACAATAAAGATACCCAGATGTTGCACATGTGTCTTACTCTCATGACAAAATTGACAGAAAAACCTAACTATAACTTACTGGTAGTCAGTAGATTTTTAAATTTCACTACTATATACCTTTCATGACTAAGAACTAGAGATAAAATTAGACATTTTAGTTCATCCAGGACTGTTATCAAGATGTGAATGATAAATAAGGTGATCAAATGTTACTAAGTTCACTATATCTTAAAAATACTTTTAAACATTAGAGAAATTATCTAAATTTACGAATTTATAGTTTACAAGTTAATGAATATCATTTCAAACACAATAATGCAATGTCCAGGTTAGGGTTTGATGAATAAAACATATGTGCAACACTTTGGTGTTACACATGTCTTATTCATCAGACCTTGGTGTTGGCCTGGGTGTGCAACACCAAGGTTGCACACCTGGTGTTGCACACCCAGGCCTATAGGACTACTTATGAGAAAACAGATTTGCAGTGTATGCAGTATACAAAAAATTGAGGTTGCCACAGTGAACTTTGGGAAGACCACATTTAGTACACCTTATTCACCATGCCACGTGGACACAAAGACCTCACTCCTAGGAAAATTGAACAGGTTTTTTTCCTCGGTGACAGCACCAACAATGAGGATTATGGAACCAACACTGAGTTCTTTGGTTTCGAACTTACAGTGACTGCAAGTGATGTTCAGGACACCAGAAATGTCATGTTACTGAAAAAACCCAATGACCCACAATTATCACTTGGGGTTGATTTGTCTGGAATATATCCACCTCCATGATGTAAGCAAGAGCTTGTATTTTCCCATGGCCTCGGTTCCGATGTGAGCAATAGTGTTAGTGATGTGAACTTTGATTTCCTAGCAATCGATGACCAATTTAGTAGTGATAGTGATAAAGATAATTCACCTATAAAGCATCAGTATTTATGGCACTGCATAGTCTGGTAATGTGCCCATTACTATCCTCAGAGGATGGAGTACATCCTGGAACAAACACTGGTGACAGTGATAACGAGGATGGTAGTGCATCAATTAGGATGGGTAATAGGCCATAGGCAATGCTGGCACCACATGTGGCAGCATGTAGTGGTGCATTGAGGCATGCAGTACCAGTGCCAGCCCAGGCTGGGAGGCCCACACCCAACACTGCAATGACCCACAGCTGCCTCCACTATCCACACACAAAACTACCACAGCCAGCTGCTAATATCCAGCAGCCACCACCAGACTGCATCTGGGATTGGCAGGAAGATGCAGATTTTGTGCCCAATCCCAATCAATTTGATACACAGAGTGCAGTCCAGCTTAACTGTATCCTGGGGAATGATGCCAGTAAACTTGAATTCTATGGAATTCTATGATGAGCCACTAATGAAAACTATAGCGAGGGAAACTGGTACACAGTGTCAAAAACGGTTTCACCACAATCATGGCTATACCGGTGGAAAGACACAGCTGTAGCTAAGATGTAGCTCTTCTTTGCCACAATAATGCTTATACCATATGTATATAAGCACAATATTCAATTATACTTGTTGACTGACCATCTAATTTATACCCAAGCATTCAGTGATCTCATCCCCATCAACAGATTTATGTTGCTGTTACATATGCTACACTTCTCAAATAAAACAAGGCTCAACAGAAGTAACATGTTTTACAAGATCAGGGATGTTTTTGTGTATCTGAAACTGAAGTTCAGTGTATATATTTATCCCTTCAAGAACCTTGTCATCAATGAACCTTTGATCCTTTTCAAAAGTAGACTGTTGCTCAAGCAGTATATACAAAGCAAGAGGAAAGGCTTTAGTAATAAGCTTTTTCGTGTTGCATGATTATGAAATTAGTATGATATTGGATCTGATGCTGTATAGCCCTTCTGGCTTAGCGCTTCTTTTTGATTATAATAATAATAATAATTGGATCTGATTGTGTATACAGGAAAGCAAAGTATTGAAAGATACCAGGAAGTTATTGGGTATCTCAGGTGATGTTGAAAAAAATGATGGAACTATGTCTTGGTAAGGGGCATACATTATACATGGTAACTTGTACACATGCCTCATACTCAGTGATTTTCTGCATGTGAACATGACATATGTGTATGTGGAACAGTACAGGGAACATGTAATCATACATCCAGGTTCAGTGCAGGCATTAGTACTAGTGAGGTGCAGGTGTTTCATGCCAGTGACATCATGGCATATCAGTGGCATGACAAATGTGACATAACATTATTGACATTAATTCACCACCACGAAATGAAAGACGGGAAATATTAATAGAGACACCAATAAACCCATTCTGAGACCTGCTGTTGTCATAAATTATACCACTAATATGCATTTGGTGGACAGCTGTAACATATAGATTGGGTTTGCTGATTATTTCCACAAGAGTTACAAGTGGTCATTAAACTCTTTTTCCATCTTGTGGACATTTCAATGCTCAGTATATACAATATGTATCAGGTCAAGACCAGCAACAGACCACCATATGCCCACTTTTGTTTGTCATTCATCAGGCAAATAATACACAAATACTAGGTCACAACACCAGCAGTACACATATGCCACCAAACTGATCACCGACTACTCATTCAGTTGAAGTTTAGTGATCACTTCCTAACAACAATTCCTGCTACAGACAAAATGTGCTCAGAAGAAATGTTATGTGTGTGCACACACACACAACAAGGCACCTAGCACAGCACAGACACGATATATAGTGTAAAACACAATTGTTTCACTCTACTGTTCTAACATCTGTGTACATATATAATGACACTGGTCATGTTCCTGGAACTGTTGGAATCTGTGGAAGTCTTTGAGATCCTTGAAAAAAAAAATTACTGTACTGTACTTTGTTCTAATGTATGTACTGTGCTGTACTTTTAACTCATTTTCTTTTCAGGTTCATTTACTGGCAATACTGTGTTGTACCCTAGTTTATTCTTAATATGTCCAGTAGTCCATCGGTACAACAAACAAAGTTTGTTTTATTGGGCATTTGTCTGTATCTGGTAGTCAATCGATTGAGCAAACTAAATCTCCTTAATTGAAACATTCAGTACATATATCAGAATTCTCGGTAAATCAAACATCCCCTTCTTCCTATTAGTCTGTTGTATCAGACCTTTACTGAAATACTGAGGATAATTAATTTCTGAACTTATAATAATGTCCAAAAATTTAAAAAAATAAGTAAAAAAAATTAATTTGATCACCATGTATTGAACACAAGTGACTTGGGCATGACATAACAAAAGCTCATTTGATGTTGGAAAATTTTGGTCACAGTCAAGATTGTATCTTATTTTACTTAATTTAAGATAATTTCAGCTTTCTTGAGATTCAGAACTCTTTTTTTTTTAGGGGGGGGGGGGGGAAAGACTTCAATTGTACAAGCTTCTTTTATTCTCATTTAAATGGGTTTCTTCTACAGAGCAAGTTGTTGAAGGACGCCAGTATTTGTACCTACATGTGTGTGGTGGCAGAGCATTTATCGACTATTTAGGAATCAAAGCAACACCTCGTGATGGCAACCAGACTTCCTTAACTGTTCACCTTGCACTCAACAGTCAAAGGTGGGCACTCAACTATATTATAACAAATTCTCATTAAATTACAATAAATACTAAAATTAACTTTTTATTACAAAAGTACTTAAGGATATTAGATTCCACCTGTTACTGTATTTTAAAGGAATTTTGTTTTATTACTTCAGTTCACTAAAAATTATTTTTTTTATTCCATTTGATTTCTGTCTAAACCCTGATTGATGTGCATTATATTGATGTGCATTATATTGACATGCATTATATTGAGATGCATTATATTGAGGTGCATTATGAGGTGCATTTTATTGATGTGCATTGTATTTAGGTGCATTATAATGAGGTAATTTATATCAAGGTGTGTTATATCAAGGTGTGCTATATTGATGTGCATTATATTGCAGTGCTTTATACTTATATCAAGGTGCATTATATCAGGGTGCATTATATCAAGGTACATTACATTGAGGTGCATTGTATTGAAGTGTATTATATTGAAGTGCATTATATCAAGTTGCATTATATTTATTTATTTATTATTTGGACATGATACATAGTTGTGCATTATATCTTTTTCTAAAGATAATGGCACCAAAAAAATGTAAAGTTTGGTTAAATACTTATAAATTATGCAAACTCAGATTTGGAGGTCTTGGATCACTTTTTACACAACAGCATTTTCACCCACCTTGAGGCATATCTTAGGCCAATTCCAGTGCTCAAACTGAGCCCATTCCCAATATGCCTTTTGTAATATCCAATGATTACAAGAAACTGCCCATTCAATTGTCAGAACTACCCTGTTAAGTGTCTAGAAGTCAGGTCATTTGACCAGTTTTATATTTTCAACAATTTTTAATTTAAAAAAAATAATTGTAGGCATTCCAGCCACTAAAGTAACCTTCCTCCTTTTCATTAATCACATCCCCAGGTTGTGATTAATGAATCCATCATCACAAAAAATTTTATGCTTGTTCATGGAGATGGGAATAGATAGGAATAGCTCCTACCCTTCTTTATGGAAAATCACTAAAAATTTGCTATATCCACCACTTTAAGGCCTATTTTAGGATACTTATGGTCTAAAAGTGGCCTAAAATTGACACCAAGAAGCAGGCAATAAAATCATAACCCTCAGACTGTCCAAACGTAGATCTACGTTTGCACGCGTAGTGCTCTGACCTTGATTTTCTCCATAAGAAACAATGTAAAAATAAATGTAGATCTACGTTTGGAGTGCTTCGTGAGCAAACATTTGGACAGTTTAAAGGTTAAACTACACTGAAAAATATTCCCCAAAGTCCTTTATTTTTAACCCAAATGCAGTCAATTGTTCCCATCATGCACTGTGTGGAGGCAGGCCTTTTTTTTATACTGTGCACACCCACCATACACATGCATTCTCTCATATCTGTGCCAAAATTTGCCGCTCCCAGCAAATTTAAAGCTGCCATTAATTAGTGTAGATTGTATCTCAATCACTAGCACACTTAGCTGTTTTCCAGCCCAGTATGGCTGGAAACAGAATGTGTTTCCACATGATGCCTGCTGTGCTTGTTCACCCATCAGTAAAATGGGTACCTGGATGTTAGTCAACTGGTGTGGGTCGCATCCTGGGACAAAATTGACCTAATTTGTACGAGATGCTCTGCATAACAAGGGGCTTTTGTATTAATATGTAATTCATTGATGTCAGCTAGGTCTGTATACCTTGTATGCATACTTGTAGAGATAAAGATACATGTTAGTGTTATTATTATTACAAGAGCAGCACTGTTTCTATTTATGTAGATCCACGTGACCTACAGTGAAAGAGTTAAAATGGATACAGTGATCAAACACACACCATTTGGACTTTTTGCACTTTGTTTAGTCTCCATTTTGTAAATGCAGAAAATGGATCCTTATTTGTTTATTTTCAATTAAAAACAAATTGTCTTTCCCTTTAATCATGTCTCCCATACTTGGACCAACCTCTCTTTATGCAATTTTTTTCTAAATTTCTAAAAAAAAGCAATTGTGCTGAGATAAAATAGATGAAAAAATTTATGATTGTGCTGGATAATGGAAGAAAATTATTTCACACAAATGCATAGACAATTTAAATTGTTTTTGTTGATTAATGATTGGCCATGATTGACATTTAATTGTGTTGCTGTCACCATTTATATAATTACCTGGGGAATACACATGAAGTGTTTGACTAATATTTATTTTCAGATTTGTGACTTCTGGAGTTCCTTGTGTGTGTGAACCTCAGTTCAACGAAGGGTTTCTTTTTGATCTCCAGCTTTTAAAGCCAGGTAATACTGAGCTGGAGTTTCTCATCTAATTTTAAGTATTTGGTGAGATACAGCTATGGATGTAAAAGGTGGAAACATAAACACATATGCAGTTTAATGTGATCCTTTATTGACAATGTTTCGCCCACAGAGTGGGCTTTTTCAAGTCACAAACAGATCTGTTTGTGACTTGAAAAAGCCCACTGTGTGGGCGAAACATTGTCAATAAAGGATCACATTAAACTGCATATGTGTTTATGTTTCCATTGTGTCGGTATTTTATACGATTTATTTCCAGATGTAAAAGGTAAAAATTCATAAGCTAATGAATGAATATGACAATTTAACCTGTAAACGGTCCAAGCAGATCTACATTCACATGCGTAGTGCTCCAAAAGTAGACCTACCGTTTTTTTACATAATTTCAAATATAACAAAAAAGAAAAATGTATATCAAAGTTTTTTTTACATGTTTTCAAATGTAAAAAAAAAAATGATGATCTACTTTTTTTACATACTATCAAATGTTGAAAAAACTTATATACAGTGGAACCTCAAAAATCGAACTTAATCCGTTCCAGGAGCTAGTTCTAAATTCGAAAAGTCTGAAATTCGAAGCAATATTTCCCATAAGAAATAATGGAAATACAATTAATCCATTCCAGAAACCCAAAAATACATTTTATAGAGATTAATTACAGTTTTACATACAACAAATACTATAGTTTTTAATTATGTATAATAATACATATAAAATAACATTTTTACTTACCTTTATTGAAGATTGGTGATGGCATCTGGAAGATAGGGAGGAGGAGAGAGGGAGTTGGGGTTAGTGTTTGGAAGGAGAATCCCCCTCCATGAGGACTTCAGGTAAAGCCCTCTCTGGGGTTACTTCCCTTCTCTGTCTTTTAATTAATGCCACTAGGACCAGCTTGAGAGTCACTGGACCCCTGTCTCACAAAATAACTGTCCACAGTCCTCTGTTTCTGGTGCCTCTTTAACATTTTCCTAAAATGGGACATGGTTCTGTCACTGAACTTGTTGCAAAGATGGCTTGTTTCAATTTGCTCAGGGTGGTACTTCTGCACAAACATTTGGACATCATTCCACTTGGCACAAATCTCCTTGATCTTTGAAGAAGGCACCTCATCCACTCCCTATATTAACACTTTCGCAACATCAGCTTCCTTGATTTGTTCTTTCTTTGACAGGATAGAACCGATGGTCGACTTGTTTTTCCTATACATCCTGGCAAGCTCAACAAGTCTCACACCACTCTCATACCTCTGTATTATTTCCTTCTTCACATCTATGGTGTTTCTCACTTTCTTTACCACAGGGGTACCACTAGCAAGTTTCTTTGGGCCCATGGCAGCTTATTTCACAGTCCCACAAGCACTAAACACAACGAAATAATCGTAAAATGCGTGAATGAGAGCGCAGGTTAGTGTTCACTCAGGCATAAACAAAGCTAGACTGCTCACGGCGCCTGCATGGGGACGCGGACAGAGCGGGCGGCAGACAGGTCCCGTACCCGGCAGTCCGAAAATAGGGACGCATTCGATAATAGGGACACAGTTTGTCCGAAAAAATGGTCCTATTTTCAAAACGTTCGATATGTGATACGTTCGATTTTTGAGGTTCCACTGTATACGTTTGGACCGTTTACGGGCTAAATATGAAGAAATTAACACAAAGATTACAAAAAAATGTTGAACCTAAGTGTAAGGTAGAGAAAATAAACAAGGAAAAATGGAATGAAAACAAAATATTGAAGTATAAATCAGATGGCAGGAACTCTGAGAATAGAAAGACTCATGTGACTCAAAGATTGAGGAGAACTATGCAAATATAATCAAGCAATACAAAGAATTAAGGATATTTGTAGATTAGGCAAGTAAAATAGTCACCATAGAGAAAACAGTTACAAATAGTTATGTATAATCTTGTAAATGAGTCACTTGGCAAGTACAGTGGTCCCTCGCTTTTCGTAGTTCTCGGCAATCGTAAATTTCGCCAATCATAGGGGTATTTTCATTTAAACATGGACTTGCTTTTCATAGGTTGACTCGCGTATAGTAGTTCGTCCAGGACGCGTACGCACGGTGTGAGCCGGGGCGGCCTCCGTACTCAGCCAGTCTGGCAATGTTTACCAGTGAGTGAAGGTCCCCTCAAGTGCTCCTACGAAATATTTCATAATATTCCACTCATTTTAGTGCTTGCAATTACTAAATAAGCTACCATGGCTCCAAAGAAAGCTCTTAGTGCCAAGCCTGTGGTAAAGAAGGTGAGAAATATGTACAGTGACAAAGTCTTGGGCCATTTTCGGGAAGTGTTAAAGAGACGGCAGAAACAGAGCTCTCTCCACAGTTACTTTGCGAGACAGGACTAGAGTGACTCTCAGGGTGGTCCTAGTGGCATTAAGAAACAGAGAAGAGAAGCAACCCCAGAGAAGCAATTGGTACCTGAGGTGTTGCTGGAAGGGGATTCCCCTTCCAAACTGTAAACAATCCAATCTCTCTCCTCCTCCAGTCTCCCATACACTAAGAAGAATCTCCAATAAAGTTAAGTGTTATGCTGTTAATGTTTCATTCATCATTTCCCATTGTATTGTTTATGTACTATATGTATATTTCATGTAAAAATTTTTTTTGTTTTAATACTTCTGGGTGTCAGGAACGGATTAATTGTATTTACATTATTTCTTATGGGGAAAATTGATTCGCAAATCGTAAATTTCGTTTATAGTAGCGGCTCCAGGAACGGATTAATTACGAAAAACGAGGGACCACTGTACAAGAAAAATCATTATCAGCTGTGCACATTTTTTTCTTTTTAACTTAGTTGATTATTTTCCAGCAAGGATGGATGAAGAAAACAGTAAATTCATTCTCCATCATTCATTCATCTGTTATCATGTGAGAAGTGTGCTGACACCACAGTTCAGGTGACCCTCTGAGCTGCAACATCCTTCCTCTCTTGTAGAGTGCAGACACTCCCTTCAAACCTACAGGACTCAAGAAGTATGATAAATTATTGAGATCACAAAATGCTTCCATGATGATGAATATTTAGCATTGTATAATCATTTCTGGAAAATGAGGCAACTGTAATAAAAGCAAGCTGCCACAAATATCAAAATAAAGATTTTTTTTTTATTTTATTTATTTATTTATTTTTTTTTTTTTTTTTTTTCAACAAGTCGGCCGTCTCCCACCGAGGCAGGGTGACCCAAAAAAGAAAGAAAATCCCCAAAAAGAAAATACTTTCATCATCATTCAACACTTTCACCACACTCGCACATTATCACTGTTTTTGCAGAGGTGCTCAGAATACAACAGTCTAGAAGCATAAACATATAAAGATACACAACATATCCCTCCAAACTGCCAATATCCCAAACCCCTCCTTTAAAGTGCAGGCATTGTACTTCCCATTTCCAGGACTCAAGTCCGACTATATGAAAATAACCGGTTTCCCTGAATCCCTTCACTAAATATTACCCTGCTCACACTCCAACAGATCGTCAGGTCCCAAGTACCATTCGTCTCCATTCACTCCTATCTAACACGCTCACGCACGCTTGCTGGAAGTCCAAGCCCCTTACCCCTTTTATTTATATAAAGCACTAATCCCATAGTGAGTCATTGAGTGTAGGAGGTAGTGGAGGAACTGAATCCTCCATCTGTTAAGTGCAAGACATGTATTACTCTGGCAGCCTGGCTTTTCTATAAAACATAAGAAAGAATTATTATAGAATTGGAAACAGGTACAAGAAGGCTATAAGACATAAACACTTAAGTACTATTGAAAAAAGAAAGAATGAAAATATAACAAAGAGACTGGAGGGAGGAAGTGAGGAAGCAAAGAATGTGTAGAGTAACACATTCAGTTCCACCTATCAGAAGTTATCCTTTTTTAGGTTTTGCAGGGAATGTGTAACACTCATTTATTTTGCTTTAATGAATTTAAATGTAATATTATTGTGCATTATATTAAAGTGAATGGAGGCAAGTGTTTTTTTGACGACATACACTTGATGTGTGAGCAATGTAACATTTGTGAAGGGATTCAGGGAACCAGTTAGCCAGACTTGAGTACAGGAGGGCCCCATTTATGCAGTTCTTAGGTTCTCATCCACATGCGGTAAACGAAAATTGCCAGTAGGTGAAATAGAGCGTTTTTTCGTTATTGAATGCATTTAAAATGCATGATAGTGTTTTTATCATATATTAAGTGCTCAGCACAGCTAGGTATAAAAAACAGATAAAGCAAAATAAATACAGTGATACCTTGACTTAGGAGTGCCCTGAGTTACGAGCCATCGCCCGGTCGATTTTTTGCTTCGAGTTGCAAGCCAAAATCCAAGTTACAAGCGAGCTTCTCACCGCCACTCACAGGAGATACCGAGGAAATATCAAAAAACTTGATAATAACCTACGTGTAACATTCTTTTTCGATTCTGATACCATTGGTAGTGTCATCCTGCCAGGATGTTCTATAACGTATGCCTTAAGTAAAGAGAAACAATTCTGGAATAGATGTAATACATGTTCGGCAGGCCAGCTGGTTGGGTGGCCAGCTGGCTGGCTGGCTGGCAGCTAACTGGCTGGCTGATTTGCTTTGGCTGTCTCTATCTCCTGTCTGTCTGTATCTATCTCTGTCTATGTGTGTCTATCTTTGTCTCATCTGTCTCTATCTCTGTATCTGTCTAGTCTCTGTCTATCTCTGTCTCTATCTCACAGGTACACATAAATACAGTTATACATAGTGTAAATTACCTAGGATAACCCAAAAAATCCAGACAAAGTGCTATACTGTGCTTGTAGATACAAGGCATAATAAGCATGACTGGCAAGTAATACACATTTTCACTTGTACAGGAATCAGACGTGATGACTTTGCATCGTGTGTAATACGAGGTGAAAATTTAAATTGTTGTCTTAGACATGATATAAGATTAGAAACATCGAACACAGAATCTGTTTGGCTACAGTTTCTTGAGGGTTGTGACAAATTAATTTTGAGTGTGATTTATAGGCCCCCAAACCTTGATAGGGAGTGCAGTAAGCTGTTATGGGATGAAATTCATAAGGTATCTAGATATGAAAATGATGTGATAATGGGAGATTTTAACTTTAGACAAATTGATTGGAACAATATGACAAGAAATCTTGAGTCTAGTGACTTTCTTGATATAGTTCAGGATTGCTTTTTAGAACAGGTTGTGACAGAACCAGCTAGAGGAAGCAATCTGCTTGACTTGGTTCTTGCCAACAAAGAGTCACTAATTAATAATCTTGAGGTTAATGATGAGCTTGGGGAAAGTGACCACAAATCACTTAGTTTCAATATATCATAGAATTACCCAGATAACTGCAATCAAATCTCTGTCCCAGATTTTTGCTTGGCTGACTTCATGGGACTGAAAAATTACCTGGGTGGGCTAAATTGGGATATCCTGACTATGGGTCAGGTAGGTGATCTTGGTTGCCAATATGACGTTTTTCAGAGCATAGTTCTAGCTGCCCAGACAACTTTTGTTCCAAGTAGGGAAATTAGATCTAACAAAAATGATCCCAAATGGATGAACAATAGATTAAAACATCTCATTGGTCAAAAGAGAGGCATATATAGGCATATCAAAAGAGGGGATAGGCAGTTAAGAAATCAATGTATTCAATTATAGAGAGAAAGAAAGGAAAAAGAAAAGCAAAAAGGGATTATGAGGCTAAGGTTGCAAGGGATTCAAAGACTAATCCAAAAGGGTTGTTTCAGGTATACAGAAGTAAGATTAGGGACAAGATTGGCCCACTTAAGAGTAACTCTGGTCAGATCACTGACAGATCACATAGGGATATGTGTGAAATTCTCAATACCTACTTCCTCTCAGTTTTCACCCAGGAAAATACTAGCAATACAGTATTCCTGAAATAATAGATTATGTAGAACAGGACGATAATAAACTATGCACGATTGCGGTAACTAGTGACATGGTCCTCGGACAAATAGAGAAATTAAAACATAACAAATCCCCAGGCCCTGATGAACTGTTTGCAAAGGTGTTAAAGGAATGTAAAGAGGAACTTATCATACCATTGGCTAATCTTTTTAACATATCACTACAAACTGGCATAGTGCCTGATAAGTGGAAAATGGCAAATGTAATACCTATTTACAAGGCAGGTGACAGGTCCTTGGCTTTGAACTATAGACCAGTAAGCCTTACCTCCATAGTGGGAAAATTTATCGAATCAATAATTGCCGAAGCAATTCGTAGCCATCTGATAGGCACAGATTGATTAATGAATCTCAACACGGTTTTACAAAGGGGCGTTCCTGTCTTACGAATCTACTAACTTTTTTCACAAGGTGTTTGAGGAGTTAGATCATGGTAATGAATATGATATTGTGTACATGGACTTCAGTAAGGCTTTTGATAGAGTTCCACATCAGAGGCTATTGAGGAAACTTAAGGCACTCAGAATAGGAGGAGAAATTTTTTCCTGGGTAGAGGCATGGCTGACATATAGGCAGCAGAGAGTTTGCATAAATGGGGAGAAATCAGAATGGGGGCACTTCACAAGCGATGTTCCTCAGGAGTCAGTGTTGGGCCTGTTGTTGTTCACAATTTACATAAACGACATAGATGAGGGAATAAATAGCGACATAAGCAAATTTGCCAATGACACCAAAATAGGCCGTCCAACTCATTCTAATAAGGACACTAGAGCACTCCAGGATGATTTGAATAGACTGATGCAATGGTCAGAGAAGTGGCAGATGCAGTTTAATATAGACAAATGCAAAGTTCTAAATGTTGGACAGGAAAATAACCATTCGACATATAAACTAAATAATGTAGATCTTAATACTACTGATTGTGAAAAGGATTTAGGAGTTCTGGTTAGCAGTAATCTAAAACCAAGACAACGGTGCATTAGTGTTCGCAATAAAGCTAACAGAATTCTTGGCTTCATATCTAGAAGTATAAATAATAGAAGTCCTCAGGTTGTTCTTCAACTCTATATATCCTTGGTTAGGCCTCATTTAGACTATGCTGCTCAGTTCTGGTCACCATATTACAGAATGGATATAAATGCTCTGGAAAACGTACAGAGGAGGATGACAAAGATGATCCCATGTATCAGAAATCTTCCCTGTGAGGATAGACTGAGGGCCCTGAATCTGCACTCTCTTGAAAGGCATAGAATTAGGGGGGATATGATCGAGGTGTATAAATGGAAAACAGGAATAAATAAAGGGGATGTAAATAGCGTGCTGAAAATTTCCAGCCAAGACAGGACTCGCAGCAATGGTTTCAAGTTGGAAAAATTCAGATTCAGGAAGGATATAGGAAAGCACTGGTTTGGTAATAGGGTTGTGGATGAGTGGAACAAACTCCCGAGTACAGTTATTGAGGCTAAAACATTATGTAGTTTTAAAAATAGGTTAAACAAATACATGAGTGGGTGTGGGTGGGTGTGAGTTAGACCTGACTAGCTTGTGCTGCTGGGTCTGGTGCCATGCTCCTTCCTTGAGTGGAGGTGACCAGACTGGGTGGGTCATTGGGCTAATCTGGGGGGATGGGGACATGGACCTGCTCCGCATGGGTCAGTAGGCCTGTTGCAGTGCTCCTTCTTTCTTATGTTCTTATGTTCTTATACCCATTGGTTCATGAGCAGCTCTCTCTCTGAGACAGAGAGACAAGTAGAGAAACAGGAAGACAGAAACACAGGCAGACAGAAAGACAGATCAGCAGAGACAGAGATAAACATAGACAGACAGACAGACAGACATGTTTATGTGTAACAGTGCCAAGGCAGTGCACGATCATCAAATGTCACTCCATTGCTGCACTATCAGCAGTGGAGTGACACTCATCTTATGTCGTGGGGTTTCGGAAGGAGATATGATGGTTGAAGATAAACACACTTGTGGATGGTAACACTATATTGTCAGACTGGGGTAAAGGATGGGGCCCAGCCTGCCGTGTTACTGCCTGCTTGTATGTCTAAGCGCGGAGTGAGGGCGAGGTAGAGCGACCCACTCACTCATGCTGCATCCTGTGATGACATACAGTCACTCGGCCTAATAGGGATCTTCTATATAAACACATGGATGGTACTATGATACTCAGCTAATCTATACATACAACACGCTTCTCCAGTTCCCTCCACCCTTTCGCCCCCCCCTACCTTGGTACAGTCCATTACAGTTCCAATCTTTACTCATCCTCCCCCTACCATTTCCAATATTGTCTCCCATACGACGTCTCTGAATTCCGAAACACTTGAAGCAATCTCTGAATATATTGCAGAGACCAAACCATCAATGGACACTGATTCACCCTCCGTTCCTTCTCTCTCCTCTGCTCCATCTGCGCAACTCCTTTCTTCACAGTGCACCGTTCCTTCGCTGCTTGAACGTTTTCCACTGCCTCCTCATGTGGACTTTTCTAACCCCTCTAGTCCGTAGGAACCCTTACCTGCGGATTTCAGGTATTTTTATCATTGCCAATCATGGCCTATTTACAGTGGAATATACGCGGACTCAGGGGTAATCGGGGTGAGCTTCAGATGTTACTCTCCCAGTTTTCCCCTGTTGGTGTTTGCTTACAGGAACCAGAATTACACTGCTGTTATCTCTCCCATCTCAGGCTATAATTTATTGTATTCTTCAGATCCTTTTCCTGATGGGACCTTTAATGAAAGTGCCCTTCTTCTACGCACTGATATTTTGTACCATCAGCTATTTGTTCGTACCTCGCTGCATTACACAGCAGCCCGTATCCACTTGCATAGGTGGTATACGCTCTATTCTTTATATCTCTCTCCTTCTCAGGCATTACCTATTCCGGATATTGCCTTTCTTGTTTCATCATTACCGCCACCGATTCTGTTACTTGGTGATTTTAATGCCCACCACTTCCTCTGGGAGGGTCTCACTGTGATTCCCGTGGCATTCAGTTAGAGGCTTTTCTTGCCACGCACCCCCTCCATGTTTTAAATACAGGTGCTCACACCCATTTTGATCCTCGGACTCACACTCTCTCTTGCATCGATCTCTGTCTGCTCTTCCTCCGCCGCATTAGACTTCACTTGGTCTGTTCTCCCGGACTTACATGACAGGGATCATTTCCCAATCATTCTTACTTCCCCTTCATATTCACCACCTCTTCGCATCCCACGCTGGCAATTTGATCAGGCAAATTGGAACCTTTACTCACACCTAACTGTTTTTAGAGAGGTTCCTTCTTCATCCTCCATCGATGAGCTTTTACACCTCTTCTCGTCCTCCGTTTTAACCGCAGCTTCTAATTGTATACCCCAAACTTCAGGCAGGCATTCTCAGAAATGCGTGCCTTGGTGGTCTCGTGCTTGTGCTCGTGCAGTACGTTTGAAACGTGCTGCATGGGGGCAGGTACCGGTACAATAGAACCACGGAGAGACTTCTTGATTTTAAGCAGAAGCGTGCGATCGCTCGCCGTGTCATACGTGATGCTAAACGCACTTGCTGGCGAGATTGTGTCTCCACCATCACCTCTGCTTCCTCTATGAGTGCAGTCTGGGAAAAAGCACGAAAACTGAGTGGTAAATATTCTCCTGACCCGGCTCCTGTTCTGCGGGTTGCCGGTGTTGATATTGCAAACCCACTAGATGTTCAATGTTGAAGTAGGTCGTGCCCAAGAATTAGGCAAGCGAAGAATTCCCAAGTATTAAGATCCCAAGAAGTTGCAGTGTCTGACAGGTTTGTAGATGAATGGTTCAGAGAACCGACATGTTGATAAATTAGACACATATGCAACTCTTGGGTATCTTCATTGAGGAAACGTTTTGCCACACAGTGGCTTCATCAGTCCATACAAAGGAGAATCTTGAAGAACAGGAGGAGAATGAGGTAATCAGTCCCTCAACCTTGAGTCGATGTGGTCAGTCCATCAATCTTGAATAGAATACGGCATACGTGCTGAGAAGGAGCTTATAAACCGTTGGCAGGAGAGGTGCAGAAGTCATAGGTCGTGTAACATTTGAGGGACTGATTACCTCATTCTCCTCCTGTTCTTCAAGATTCTCCTTTGTATGGACTGATGAAGCCACTGTGTGGCGAAACGTTTCCTCAATATAGATACCCAAGAGTTGCATATGTGTCTAATTTATCAACATGTCGGTTCTCTGAACCATTCATCTACAAACCTGTCAGACACTGCAACTTCTTGGGATCTTAATACTTGGGAATTCTTCGCTTGCCTAATTCTTGGGCACGACCTACTTCAACATTGAACAAATGTTACACGACCTATGACTTCTGCACCACTAGATGTTGCCAATGAAATTGGCAATCATCTGGTCCGTATTTCTCAGGGGCTCCATCTATGCCCCTCGTTTCTTTCCTCAAAGTCTGCCAGAGAGTTAGCACCCTTGGACTTTTCTTCTCTCAGAGAAGAACAGTATAATGTGCCTTTTACACTTCAAGAACTGGAGGGAACACTCTCAGCTTGCCGATCATCGGCAGCTGGGCCCGACGACATTCATATTCATATGCTACAACATTTACATCAGTAAGCCCTTGCAGTCCTATTACGCCTTTACAATCTTATTTGGTCACAAGGAGTTCTTCCACAGCTGTGGAAATCTGCCATTGTTCTCCCTTTCTGCAAACCAGGCACTATGGGACATGAAGCCTCCCACTATCGTCCCATTGCTCTTACCAGTGCAGTTTGCAAAGTGATGGAACGCCTGGTAAATAGACGTTTAGTGTGGTATTTAGAGACACACAACAGTCTCTCCACTCGTCAATATGGCTTTCGTAAGGGACGTTCTACCATAGACCCCTTACTACGCTTGGATACGTATGTTCGTAATGCCTTTGCGAATAACCACTCAGTTATTGCCGTAGTTTTTGACCTTGAGAAGGCATATGACACAACTTGGAGGTATAATATTTTAGCCCAAGCCCACTCCTTAGGCCTTCGAGGCAATCTACCATCCTTCCTTAAGAATTTTTTAACTGACAGGCATTTCCGTGTTCGGGTTAATAATGTGCTCTCCCCGGACTTTATCCAAGCTGAAGGTGTCCCCCAGGAATGTGTTCTGAGCACAACACTTTTTCTCCTTGCTATTAATGATTTGGCCTCTAGTCTTCCATCAAATATTTGGTCATCACTCTATGTTGATGACTTCGCTATTGCCTGTCACCTCATTATAGTTTCTCTCCAGCATGCGGTTGACCGTGTTTCCAATTGGGCCACCACACATGGGTTTAAATTTTCCAGCACTAAAACCCACCAAATTACTTTCACTAGACGCTCTGTCATCTCCGATCATCCTTTGTACCTCTATGGCTCCCGTATCCCTGAACGTGATACAGTCAAGTTTCTGGGCCTCCTCTTTGACCGTAGGTTATCCTGGAAACCTCACATTACCTCACTGAAGGCAACTTGTCACAGCCGGCTGAACCTTCTTAAAACCCTTGCTCATCTTTCATGGGAGCTGATCGTCGAACCCTCCTTCGCCTACATTCCACCCTCATTTTATCGAAACTTGATTATGGTGACCAGATCTATTCAGCGGCATCTCCTGCTACTCTCTCTAGCCTTAACCCCATTCATCACCAAGGATTATGTTTATGCCTTGGTGCTTTTCACTCTTCCCCTGTCGAGAGCCTCTATGCAGAAGCGAACGTTCCATCCTTATCCGATCGCCGTGATGCCCATTGCCTTCGCTACTATGTACGCTCTCATGATCTCCGCAATCCTTCCATTTATAGAATGGTCACTGATATTAGTAGACATTCTTTATTTGTTCGCCGCCCCTGTTTACTCCGTCCCTTCTCTCTTCGCCTTCATTCGCTCTTGTCTTCTCTTCAATTACCACCTTTCTATGTTCTTGTAGCATCTCACTTTTCCCTACCCCCCTGGGAAGTTCCAGCTGTTCGAGTCTGTTCTTTCTCTCTCCCTTGCTCGAAAGCCCAACTGTCTACGGTCGCTTCCCGCTCCCTTTTTCTTGACCACTTCCACTCTCATTCTCATGCCATTGCTGTGTACACAGATGGCTCTAAGTCTTCTGACGGCGTAGGATTCGCAGCAGTGTTTCCAGACAGCATCGTACAAAGGCATTTACTATCTTCGGCTAGTATTTTTACTGCTGAATTGTATGCCATCCTTGCAGCACTTATCCGTATTGCATCTATGCCTGTGTCATCATTTGTGGTTGTCTCAGACTCCCTTAGTGCTTTACAGGCTATACAGAAATTTGATACACCTCACCCCTTAGTCCTCCGTATCCAACTTTGGCTACACTGCATCTTTACCAAGCATAAAGATATTGTTTTTTGTTGGGTCCCTGGTCATGCAGACATACAGGGCAATGAACAGGCAGACACTGCTGCGCTGTCAGCAGTACATGACCTACCAGTTTCATATAGAGGTATTCCATGTATGGACTATTTTGCTGCAATATCTTCCCACCTTCACACCCGTTGGCAACAACGTTGGTCTACTATGCTCGGCAACAAACTTCAGTCTATTAAACAGAGTATAGGTTACTGGCCGTCTTCTTATCACCAGTGTCGAGGTTGAGAGACTACTCTCTCCCGTCTTCGCATTGGCCATACTCGTCTTACTCATGGATATCTCATGGAGAGGCGCCCTGCTCCTCTCTGTGAGAATTGCCAAGCTCCATTATCAGTCAGCCACATTCTGTTGGACTGCCCACTTTATCAACGAGCACGCAGAATTTACCTCCGTCGTCGTCTTCGCTCTGCTGCTCTCTCTTTACCTTCCCTTCTCGCTGGTGGACCCACCTTTCATCCGGACTCTCTCATTGACTTTTTGACAACAACTGACTTCCTTCACAAATTCTGATACCTTCAGCCCTTTCTACTTCAATCTCTTGCTACCCTCTACCCCCGTACTATCCCCTGCCCCGCTGTTTTCTGTAACCTACTGATCATCCCTCCTCCCTTCTGCCACCCAATACCCTCGCTTCCTTCCCTACCCTGCAGCGCTGTATAGCCCTTGTGGCTTAGCGCTTCTTTTTGATTATAATAATAACAATAATAATATACATACAACACATGTAAAGGAGGATCAGCAACTATGCTGACAGCGCGGTCAGGCACTAGTAATACTGTCACTCCTGTCTGGACTCCAGCCACAATATCGTGCACGCAGGATAGTGTACAGTTACCTTGGGTTTCAGAGGAACCTCAGACAACCCTGGGTGCTGAGACTACTATCCCTGCGATGGCAACATGTTCAAGTACTCGTTCCTTCCCAGGGGACGCTGTGAGAAGAATTTTACTTGCAACGAGTTATGCCATCTCTTGCTGATGCCACAAGGTGTTGCAGAAAGACGTTTCTGTGGCTAGTGTACTCACTTGAATGTTGTTGTTGTCCCTTGTGTTCCAGATGGTGATCCCATCCTAGTTGACAGTAATAAGTGCAATGTAAGAAGTTGTTTCTCGAGTAACTTTCACATGTTGTTAACGTTTGTAAGTGAAGTTTCTTTATAGTTGATACCTCGTGTCACTGTTTGCAACTCAGATTGAATATCAGAATTGTTGACCGTGTTCATTTCTTTTCCCCTGTGCTTGCAGTGAGAGATAGTAGATTCGTTCTCCCTTGCTCATATTGCGTGTTATAGCGTTATTTTTTTTCAACCGGGGAGAGTCATCCACTCCACCGAGTTTGTTCATTCCTCCAGTAAGAAAGAACCGATCCCTTGTGTTCTGGTGTGATTCGATTCCTGCTCCAGGAAGATCTTATTCTGACACTTACACCGTGCTTCAAGGAGTTTCATATATACTCCAGCATTTCTAAAACATTGCTTGTACCTGGCAGAAAAGGCAAAAATCATTTCTTATTTATAAATACATTTTTCTTATTTAAAAACCTGTAACAAAAAAATTGGGGTGGTTTTTTGAGGGCTGGAACGGATTAATGGCATTTCAGCTAATTTCAGTGAGGAAAATTGATTTGATATACGAGCAAATTGAGTAATGAGCTGGGTCATGTAACGAATTAAACTCTTAAGTCAAGGTACCACTGTACACAGTACATACAATACTTACCTTAAAATACGTTGCCGGCCTCCCTTCCCTTATGCAACTGTCATGGAAAAATGGCAAAAAGTGGTAAAAGCACCGAACATAATGAACAAAGGCTCTATTGAAAGCTGATTAAAACGTGGAACACCAAAAAGGAAGTGCCAAATAAGTGAGGCTCTCTTGTACTAGAGGTGGGAAATACAGTACCTGCATTCTGAAGGAGGGTAAGGATGTTGCAGTGTCAGTACACTTCTGGCAAGACAATGATTGAATGACTGAGAATGAATGTTTCCTGTGTGTTGGGTCAACCTACCTCAGCAGATGACCAGTGTGTTAATAAAAAAAAAAAATGTAGCACAAAGATGCTTGGTTTTGAAAGAGATAAATTTCCTTCAGTAAATAGTTTTTTACAAACTATAATTTATATAATAATGCAATAGTATATATATAAATCAAATTTGCAGGTCTGTCTAATAAGGTGGACAACAGTGAACTTTTGAGCCTGGATTGTACCATCACTGTAGCAGTTGTGAGACATGAGGGGCAGCAAGGCTCTCCTACAACCCTCCTTTCTGTACATGAAGTGGAATGGCGCTCCTTGCTGACACAGCCCTCAGGCACTACCAAGATTGTATGCCAACTGATGGGCATAGGTTGGTCTGAAAGGCAAAAAGAGAGGGAAAATTAAATGATGCTTTCTATCTTATACTTTCCTGTTACTTACTAATGGAGAATTTTAGCTGGTTAATTTAAAGTAAAAATGCATCATAGAAAATTATTCTTGGAACTTTGGTACTGTTATAGTATATTTGAAACAAACAAACAAACACACACACACACACACACACACACACACACACACACACACACACACACACACACACACACACACACACACACTCACTCACTCACTCACTCACTCACTCACTCACTCACTCACTCTCACTCTCTCTCACTCTCACTCTCTCTCACTCTCTCTCACTCTCTCTCACTCTCTCTCACTCTCTCTCACTCTCTCTCACTCTCTCTCTCTCTCTCTCTCTCTCTCTCTCTCTCTCTCTCTCTCTCTCTCTCTTTACACAGGGTTTGACAAGGTTAAGGATCCCTAGTTTTATTGACAAGCTATTTACAGGTTAAGGATTCCTAACTTTATTGACAAGCTATTTACAGGTTAAGGATTCCTAACTTTATTGGCAAGCTAAGAGCTGTTACCTACATCAGCTCATTTGAAAGCATTTTACTGTCTGTCTGTCTCACACACACACACACACACACACATACATACATATATATGTGCACATACAGTAGACCATCAATTAGGATGCGATCTTTTGGGATGTTTTCATTGTATATGATGGTTGAAAAATTGTGCTATTTTTCATGCATAATGCTGTGAATTACATGACACTGCAAATTTAGGAGAAAAATATGGAATGCTGCAGGCCCTTTCCCTTCACCTCATGACTAACCTATGGGTCAGGTTATTGTCTCTATGAGCTGGCCTAGTCACACTTAATATACACAGCCTCCCACACCTCAGTTCTCTGTACATACACATCCCATACCATAATCAGCTTTGTGTTATTGAATCATCTTTTTTTTATCTTTTCATCATAGTATCTCATGTCTCAATAGTAACCATGGCACCCAGGAGGCATTCTAATGATGCTGGATGTGGCAAGAAGTTTAATCCTTTGGGGGTCCACAGGCCAAATCTCAGAGTGACAGCCAGGGTCCAAGAATTTAAAAAAAAAAATTTTGTTACTTTTTCTCATGAAAGGGTAGAGAATCTTTTTCTGAAGGTAATAAAACAAAAGTACAAAATTTGATGGAAAATTGACAAAATCGTGCTCTTGTGAATTTTGCTGCATCAGCGATATTTACACATCGATGATTTTGCTGACTTTGACTCCCATTTTAGGCCAATTACATTATTCCAGTTGGCCAAATTCTTAACTATTTCGCTGGTATTACTTCCATTTTATCGATTGAGCACAAGAAATCGCCCCAGTCAACTGTCTCAACTACCCAATAAAGTGATCGGAAATTGGTAATTTGGCCAATTTAACACAAAGTTCAAAATACAGTGGAACCTCTACTTGCGAGCGCATCCACATGAGAGTTTTTCCAAATACGAGCAGTCGATGGGTTGATTTTTTGCTTCCATGCGCGAGCAAAATTTCCATTAGCGAGCAGACCTCAAGGGAGGTTCCTTGATGCTGGTGAGGGACTCTTGCTCTTGATCTAGGGAATTGTATCTCATTTGTTTGTTGGACTATCTTATTGAAACTTGGGCAATGTATGATGGAAAGATGCTTCTTAACGTACACCAAAAATGAAAGAAATCTGAGCATAAATAATGGAGTTCACTTCTCAGCAATTAGCCACCCCTTAGTGGAATTTTCGTATGGTTTTTATGGTTGTATTCTTGTTTATTTATATTGTTTGTTATTTATATTGTTTATTATGTCATATTAGATCAAGTGAGATAAGCCGTAAAGTTGATATTAGTGAAATCATTGAAGTACAGAATTCCACTGGAACGGACTAATTGCATTTCAGTTAATTTAAATGAGAAAAATTAACTCTGCAAACAAGCAAATCCAGTTGCGAGCAAGGTCATGGAACAGATTAAACTCGCAAGTAGAGGTTCCACTGTATTCCAGTTTCAAAATAGGGTCCAGAATAAACAGTGCAGGCATTCCTGGCACTAAACTAACATTTTCTCTATTTATTAGTTACATTTTCAGGTTTTACAAATGAATTCCATTTTGATTTTTTATTTACATAATGAATTTTTATTCACACCAAAAAATAGAAGATTTACTGTTATGCAATATTGTAATAATTGTATAAATAATATCAGCATGTTCGTGAACATATATTAGACCCACCAGCTGATGTATATTAGATGTGTGACATCATTTGTTACTCTTGAACATTAGGAAAAATTGAACATTTCTATTACATTGAGCTCAGTTTTAAGCCATTTTCAGTACTAAAACCAATCAAAATCATCTTTTTTTCTGTAATATATCTTCAAGTCTATCAAATGAGACCAAGAAATCGCGAATACAACTGTAAAAAAACTTACGAGAAAACACCGCAGTCGCTGTTTTAATCCAAAAATATGGTCACAGTTTTTCTTCTCATTATGCACTGTGTGCTGCAGTATTTGTTTTATGTGGTGCACACTTACCACACACGTATTCTCTCATATCTAGGCCTAAATTTACCGCTCACAGCTTATCACTGGTCAACAGTTTTTGAAAAGTTGTATGCTTCTTAAATTTTTTTTTTTTTTAACAAGTCAGCTGTCTCCCACTGAGGCAGGGTGACCCAAAAAGAAATAAAATCCCCAAAAAGAAAATACTTTCATCATCATTCAACACTTTCACCTCACTCACACATAATCATTGTTTTTGCAGAGGTGCTCAGAATACAACAGTTTGGAAGCATATACGTATAAAGATACACAACATATCCCTCCAAACTGCCAATATCCCAAACCCCTTCTTTAAAGTGCAGGCATTGTACTTCCTATTTCCAGGATTCAAGTCCGGCTATATAAAAATAACCGGTTTCCCTGAATCCCTTCACTAAATATTACCCCGCTCACACTCCAACAGCTCCTCAGGTCCCAAATACCATTTATCTCCATTCACTCCTATGTAACACGCTCACGCATGCTTGCTGGAAGTCCAAACCCCTCTCCCACAAAACCTCCTTTACCCCCTCCATCCAACCTTTTCGAGGACGACCCCTACCCCATCTTCCTTCCCCTACAGATTTATACGCTCTCCATGTCATTCTACTTAGATCCATTCTCTCTAAATGACCAAACCACTTCAACAACCCCTCTTAAGCCCTCTGACTAATACTTTTATTAACTCCTCACCTTCTAATTTCCACACTCCAAGTTGTCTGCACAATACATACTTACACCACACATTGCCCTTAGACAGGACATCTCCACTGCCTCCAACTGCCTCCTCACTGCAGCATTTACAACCCAAGCTTCACACCTATATAAGAGTGTTGGTACTACTATACTTTCATACATTCCCTTCTTTGCCTCCTAGATAACGTTTTTTTGTCTCCACATATACCTCAATGCACCACTCGCCTTTTTTTCTTCATCAATTCTATGATTAACTTCATCCTTCATAAATCCATCCGCTGACACATCAGCTACCAAATACATATCTGAAAACATTCACTTCTTCCATACTCCTCCTCCCCAATTTGATATCCAATTTTTCTTTATCTAAATCATTTGATACCTTCATCACCTTACTCTTTTCTATGTTCACTTTCAACTTTCTACCTTTACACACACTCCCAAACTCATCCACTAACCTTTGCAATTTTTCTTTATAATCTCCCATAAGCACAGTATCATCAGCAAAAAGTAACTGTGTCAATTCCCATTTTGTATTTGATTCCCCATAATTTAATCCCACCCCTCTCCCGAACACCCTAGCATTTACTTCTTTTACAACCCCATCTATAAATATATTAAACAACCATATTTGATTACTATTTTTTTTTTTTTTTTTTTTTTCTCAACAAGTCGGCCGTCTCCCACCGAGGCAGGGTGACCCAAAAAAGAAAGAAAATCCCCAAAAAGAAAATACTTTCATCATCATTCAACACTTTCACCACACTCACACATTATCACTGTTTTTGCAGAGGTGCTCAGAATACAACAGTCTAGAAGCATACACATATAAAGATACACAACATATCCCTCCAAACTGCCAATATCCCAAACCCCTCCTTTAAAGTGCAGGCATTGTACTTCCCATTTCCAGGACTCAAGTCCGACTATATGAAAATAACCGGTTTCCCTGAATCCCTTCACTAAATATTACCCTGCTCACACTCCAACAGATCGTCAGGTCCCAAGTACCATTCATCTCCATTCACTCCTATCTAACACGCTCACGCACGCTTGCTGGAAGTCCAAGCCCCTCGCCCACAAAACCTTTACCCCCTCTCTCCAACCCTTTCGAGGACGACCCCTACCCCGCCTTCCTTCCCCTTTAGATTTATATGCTTTCCATGTCATTCTACTTTGATCCATTCTCTCTAAATGACCAAACCACCTCAACAACCCCTCTTCTGCCCTCTGACTAATACTTTTATTAACTCCACACCTTCTCCTAATTTCCACACTCCGAATTTTCTGCATAATATTTACACCACACATTGCCCTTAAACAGGACATCTCCACTGCCTCCAACCGTCTCCTCGCTGCTGCATTTACCACCCAAGCTTCGCACCCATATAAAAGTGTTGGTACTACTATACTTTCATACATTCCCTTCTTTGCCTCCATAGATAACGTTTTTTGACTCCACATATACCTCAACGCACCACTCACCTTTTTTCCCTCATCAATTCTATGATTAACCTCATCCTTCATAAATCCATCCGCCGACACGTCAACTCCCAAGTATCTGAAAACATTCACTTCTTCCATACTCCTCCTCCCCAATTTGATATCCAATTTTTCTTTATCCAAATCATTTGACACCCTCATCACCTTACTCTTTTCTATGTTCACTTTCAGCTTTCTACCTTTACACACATTCCCAAACTCATCCACTAACCTTTGCAATTTTTCTTTAGAATCTCCCATAAGCACAGTATCATCAGCAAAAAGTAACTGTGTCAATTCCCATTTTGAATTTGATTCCCCAAAATTTAATCCCACCCCTCTCCCGAACACCCTAGCATTTACTTCCTTTACAACCCCATCTATAAATATATTAAACAACCATGGTGACATTACACATCCCTGTCTAAGACCTACTTTTACCGGGAAATAGTCTCCCTCTCTTCTACACACCCTAACCTGAGCCTCACTATCCTCATAAAAACTCTTTACAGCATTTAATAACTTACCACCTATTCCATATACTTGCAACATCTGCCACATTGCTCCTCTATCCACTCTATCATATGCCTTTTCTAAATCCATAAATGCAATAAAAACTTCCCTACCTTTATCTAAATACTGTTCACATATATGCTTCAATGTAAACACTTGATCTACACATCCCCTACCCACTCTGAAACCTCCTTGCTCATCCGCAATCCTACATTCTGTCTTACCTATAATTCTTTCAATTATAACTATTTTATTATTTTATTACTATTTATTACTATTACTATTACTATTATTATTATTATTATTACTATTATTACTATTATTACTATTATTACTATTACTATTTTTTATTACTATTTTATTACTATTTTATTATGTATAATATGTGTCGGTATGTTTTAAACTAATCCTTACCTACTCTCTGCCTTTTTGCTCGACACTTATAGTGAGCTGAAGAATCATCTCTTGCCAATGTCCAGCAATAGTCTGCAAGTATTCTTGTGTCACATTTGCCCTGGTACCATTTTACCATGGTTGAAATATCTTGGTGAAGCCTTTCACCATGTTCATCGCTAACTGCCCAACAGTTTGTGAGTCCAAAAAGTGGATTTTAAGTGACATGTTACATCCGATGTTCTTGTAAGCCTTGATGAGGTTTTCCACCAATTCTTCATAGGTGCCTTCCCTTCTGCTTCCGAGAAATCCCTTTGCCACTAACTTGAATGCATCCCAAGCAGCTTTCTCCTCCCCATGAAGGTTTGGTTCAAAGTCACCATCTTTAAGAAGCTCTCGAATCTGAGGACTATTGAAGACTTCCTCTCTTATCTTAGTATCGCTCAGTGAGGGAAATTTTGATGTTAAATACTTGAATCCCTGACCGGATTTGTCCATAGCTTTTACAAAGATTTTCTTGAGCCCCATTTTTTTGTGTAGTGCTTGTAGCAAAATTTTTTGGTTCAATGAGAGGTGGATGTTGAACATTTTTCATCCCAGGCTCCAATGATTGACGAAATGGCCAGTCTCTCCTGATGTAGTGGGAACCTCTTGCATGGCTGTCCCATTCACACAGAAAGCAGCAGTACTTGATGTATCTGCCCTGCAAGCCCATCACTAGAGCAGCAACCTTTAAGTCACCACAGAGCTACCATTGATGTTCATCATATTTCATGCATTGCATGACAGCTAAGCAGAAGTATTTATATCATTCACTAGGAAAATAAAATTAATATACTAATGTACCTCACATGTATAGCTATAGCTTGCTCAGTAAATATTTATTGTGAGTTTAAAAAGTGTTTGGCTAAGAAAACCACTTGCCTTTCACCTTATAATATAAACATGCACAGCACAACCACCTTCTATGACTGCTGGAACAATAACGAAGGGCAGTGAGACTGTGAGTGTGGTAAGAAACACACTGCCACAGGCTTGTTGGAACCTGTTGTGACATGTAGGTATGTATTGAAAAGTAGAGCTAACAAACAATTTTAACCATGATATTCATTATCAGTGACCTAAAATTAGTTGGAAATTGCTACTCTGGTCTCAGAAGCATTTTGGTTGTTGACCAGTGCTGAGTGAGCTGAGCTCAAGCTGTAGTTCTATGACTTGGACCCAGGTTTTGAAGCCATAGAACTATGGGACAGACCCTCAAAGGGTTAAGCAAGAAAATCTTGGTGTTTTGAAAATCAAGATACTTTATTAGATAAGAATAAGAGTAGTGCACACATGGTGAAGATGGTATGAGCTAATGGTTTCAATGAAACATCATGTAAAGTAAAAGGACACAAGTGCAACTAATGTGACATTTTATTGTAGCAACGTTTTGCTCTCCAGGAGCTTTGTCAAGCGAAACGTTGCCACAATAAAATGTCACATTAGTTGCACTTGTGTCCTTTTACTTTACATATTGTCGGTAATTCTACCAACATTATTACAATGAAACATCAGTTTGTTCAGTTTCTTCTGGATCATAATAGCTGAAGACAGAAAAATTATTGGGTAGATTACAGTGCTCATTATTAAAGTTTGCCTGGGGCCTCCAACAGGCAAGCTTTAATGTTGAAAATAATGTTAGGTATTTTGTAGCAACAGAACTGTTTGTTGACCTGGCAAAATGTAGTGTGATATCAGGTTCTGCTATGCAACTTGCTGTATGCTCAGTGCTTTCTGAACTTGTGTGGTGGATAGTGTGTGTGTGTCTATGGTCCCTACATCATTTGCTCCTGAGTACAGGGGGTGTCAGACATTTTGTGCTGTAGATGAATTAATATGGAGAAGAATAGTCTGACATAAGATAAAATAGCCCAGATCATTGGATTACGTAAGGCAGGCCATAAAATGAAGGAAATGGTGGAGGCCGTTATGTGTGTGACCATACAGTGAGGAACTGGATATGTTGATTCTGTGAGAAAGGTGGTGATGACATGCCCACACTAAAACCATGTCAGGGGAAGCCAAGGAAAACACCTCCAGATATGTCTTTATTCCAGGCAGTGAACAAGAAGTACCTATTGGTTTACTAGACATGGAGGCAACATTAGTTCCAGCAATGGCATATCCTCTGCAAGCTTCAGTTGTTTCCAAGTACCTTCAGGAGAGAAAGACTCTTGTAGGAGAAAGAAGACGACTCTTCAACACTTATGCACAAAAGTGGTGGCAGGAGTATTTGGATGCTTCAGCTAGTCATTCATCAAGATTACTCCAGTTGTTTGCTATGGATGAATGTGGAAAATACAGGTAAATCTGTTATAAACTTGATAGAAAGTTAGAATTTGAATTTGGTGTAATGTCTGAAATGAGACAGTCAAGTATAATATACAGTAATGTATACTTAAATCCTTCCTCCATAAGCCATGGGTTTCGTAACAGGTGACTAAAATGTTGGGAGCAAGAAGCTAATAACCCCTTCTCCTGTATATTTTTTTTTCAACACTGGCCATCTCCCACCGAGCCAGGGTCACCCAGAAAAAAGAAGAAAAACTTTCACCATCATTCACACATAATCAGTTTTTGCAGAGGCACACAGATACCACAGTTCAGGTGTCACTCCAAACAGCAAATATCCCAGACCCCTCCTTTAAAGTGTAGGCATTGTACTTCCCACCTCCAGGTCGCCCTGCCTTGGTAGGAGATGGCCAGTGCATTGGAAAAAATAAAGCACACTTAAAACATACTTGTCTTGCTGTTTCAAAATGACTCTTCATCTAGGCAGGTGTTCTTTCCATACTTATATTTAAATTAAATTTGATTTTCAGTTTGGTATGTTTGGACTGTGATGTTTCACTATTGAGGCTATAATTCTTTTCTGTATATTTTATCATATATTTAAGGAACAATCACATTTCTTTATAATCAAACACATTTTGTCCTGTACATCATGAACTTTTGATGAATGTGGATTTTTTTATGTGAAAAAGGCTGTACTTTCCCCCAAGTGATCCACCAAAAGTGTAGATGAGTATTTAAATATTTTCACTGAATCAGTGACAGAATTCTCATTTTTAGTGCAAGTAGCAATCATGTTTCCCTTGCACTTCTTTCCATCATGGTGGCCAACAAAATATCTCATTAGTGCATACTTGTACCACAAATTTTGGAACTTGCATAGGTTGTAGCTCTCCTGTAGAAGTGAGGCATACCATGAAGTCCATCTTCATCAACATACATTAGGTTTTAGTTCTGTGCAACTTGTTTTGATTTTTAGTGTTTCATGTTCCTTTGACAAAGCTTCAAATTGCAATTATGTTCCAGATTTGTGTGTGAATTTGTGCGAAGGTTAGAGGTGGGACGATTGCTAAAGTCACCTGAGGAAGCAGCTCGTTGGATCAGCGTTATGCCCTCCTCGACTCTACACCAGCTACCAGCAGGCTCCAATAAACTGTGGTACACCTTGCCTATAGCTCTCATTGCTCGCTCACTGGTAAGCAGGTGTGAGTGTTCTTGAATAAGACACGTGTGCAACACCCGTGTATCTTGGAGGGAAATGCTATAAAATACCAACATGATGGAGAGAAAAAAAAAAAGGAAAAAATGCACTAGAGTGTGATCTTTCATTGGTGATGTTTCACCCTGTGTGAGCAAAATATCACTAAAGGATTGCATTATAGTGCATTTGTCTTTTTCCACCTGTCTTACTGAGAGATGGTTTGGCTACAGATCAGGTTTTATCAGTCTAATAAATAGTCATGAAGATGGAGCCTCTAATACTGGAACCAGTTAAAGAGGTGAAGTGATGCAGAATGTAGATCAGGCCCATTAAGTGGATCAGAGATTTAGCAGTGGAGTTGTAGAAATTGTAGAGTGAAGCGGCAGTTAGTAAGTTTATTCAGGCACAGGTACATATAAATACAGTTACATAAGTTTTCATACATAGCAGCATATGTGTAGATTACCTAGGATAACCCAAGAAAGTCAGACAAGGTGACTTATTTCCATTGGTGTCATGACTCACGAAATCGTAATGACACGATTGCTAACGCAACGGTCTGGAGTTTCGAGACTCTCTGATCGCGGGTTCTATCCCCGTCCGTGGTATGGTTTTCTTTTTTTTTCCATTGGGGTCCTTGAAGATAGTCACAAGTGGATGGAGCCCACTAGTGAAAGTAGGTCAGTCCCATAAGTTAAACCATAGACTTAACAATGGAGATGTAGAAGATATCCTCTGTACCAAGATTCCATGATGCTGCTGTGTCAGACAAGTATAATTAGATCAGAGGTTTAATATTGACACGTTGGTAAGATACGTGCAATCTTTATTAAATGACATGTCACCCACATAACAGGTTTTATGAATGTAATACAAAAGCATGATGACAGAGCCTTTTATGCTGAGCTGATGCCTGACTCACCTCATGGCCATTGCCACATGTGACCACCTCTTCATCTGCTACATCTCTTTTACTGGCTTCAGTAAAAATGTGCCTGTTCTCACATCTCTTTATTAGATTGATAAAGTCTGCTGAGGAGGCAAAAATATCACTCAATAAGGATACACAGGAGTTACATGTGTCTTATTCATCAACTTGTTGGATTTATAGCTTTGATCCAATGATCATGTCTGATTAGAATGGAATCTGACAATATACTCTGTACTTCGAATTGCAGTGTCTGCACACTTCTGGCAAGACAGTTATTGAATGAGTGACTGTGCATATTTCTTTTGATGGGTTACTCTGTCTTGGCGAAGAAAAAACTGATGTGGTTAAAAATAATCATAATTCCTAGATGTTCTTACAATACAATAAAAGTTTTTCATGACCAGTAATATTTGTTAATTATGCTCAGTTTTCCAAATGTCTTTACAGCTGAACAGAAAAGTTATCTTCAAATTTCACTTTTGCAGGGTACTGAAAGCAAATGCTGTTTGTTGTGTAGCATATTGTTGGGATATGGTCTTGATGCATGGGTGTGTGCTGGAACTCGGCGATCAGGGAGTCCCCATGCCTGGGTCATGACACGAGGACCTTACTGTGCAGTCACTTTCTGGGAAACAACAACAGGTATAGTAGTTGTAGAGTTTCTCTTGAACTAAATGTGCATTTCAAAATGTATTTACAGTAATGTTTTTTACTTGAAAAAATTGTCTCTTAAAATTTTCCCAATATTTGAGCCATTATGCTTTGCCATTAAGGCATTCAATACAAACTTTCCATTTAAAATTTATTTAAAAGTGCACTTAAAAATGCATTTATAGAAATGTTTCTTGTATTAAAAGTTCTTTCATGTTAAAATATTTCCAACATTTTATTAATAAGACTCTTCCATTTAGGCAATTGGTGACAATTTTCCATTTTACCATAGCTAGGCATTTATTTATCTACAAAATCAAGACTACTACCATATTTATTATGAAACTCTAAGTAAGATTAAAATGGCAATATAGAAATGATTTCTTAACTTATTAGAGGATTCTTTGAAAATTCTAAAATTGAAAAGTATTCTTTGAAGATTTTAAAATTGATGAATATTCTTTGAAGAATCTAAAATTGACTAGTATTCTTTGAAGAATCTAAAACTGACACACTAATTTTAGCAAAATTATTTGCTTTGGCATGTTAACCCTTTAACTGTCAGACTGTTGATCAGTGCATCTCCACCAGCACTCCAAATATTAAAAAAAAAAAAATGGTTGATTTTGTAAGTGTTTTAATACTGTAACAACCAAAATTTAAGGTCAATACTTACTGAGATATAAGGCCACAAAGTTGGCACTGGATGCTCACGTGATGGCAACATGGAGTCCTGATTCTTGTAGAAGTTTTGCAGATATACCATTTTTTCTCTCTTATTTATTTAATTTATGTAGTTTTTATATTCCAATAATTACAGTTTATAGTAGATCTTGTGATTTCATAGCCAACTGTTGTTCTAACACAAATATTAAGTATGGAAATAGTAATCAGACAGTCACAAACACACATTTACACACCTGCCTTGATCACATATTTTTGTCTACAAATACGGTACGTATATATAAATTATTTATAGGCCCCAACAATGTTTTTTTTTAGAAGTCTCTAAGTGTATGAAACTCTCTGAAGCATGGTGTCAGACATAGTGGCACCCTACATTGTTGATGGTCCAGTGAACCTTGGCATATGGCATATGTTTTCTATTCTCACTATTCTACACATACATAAGCATGCCTATGGCAAGGAATAGAGACATATCAGCCATTAAAAGTTTTATACCAGAGCAATTATGTTTGCTTGGTATATATTGCTTAAACGACAGGTGTCATCTGAACAGAATCAATGACTGACGTGGTAGTTTGTGGACCAGTACTGCGCTATACTGTGCTTGTAGTTATGAGGCATAGACATGGCTGGCAAGGAATATACACATTCTAGCTGCAGTTATATCTTTCCACTTGTGCAGCCATGGTGATTCTGCTACATATGTAATACCTGTTCATCTGGCTGGCTATCAGGGTCATCATTGACTCATCAAAGTACAGTTGGAAGTACTCTAATCTCTTTCAGAGAGAGAGAGAGAGAGAGAGAGAAAGGGGGGAGAGGGATGAGGGAGAGAGAGCAAGCCAGCCAGCTAGCTGGCTGGCTGGCCTGCAGACCACTTATAAGATCTTAAGGAAATTTGATACCCTCATCCAAGAACATTTTATTGTGCACTAATCACTTTTAACCCTAGAAAGGTAGACTCCTAGAAATAGTCGTCATATGCTACACCCAAGTACACTCTATCTGGTGAGGACAAATATTGCAATATTATTGTACTAATCAGACTTTATTGTTGATCTCAAGGAGCATCAAATAAGTAACAACCACTGAAGTCAGTGTGAGACTTATCACAATTCCATTTCACGTCCCACACAAGTCGGCCGTCTCCCACTGAGGCAGGGTGACCCAAAAAGAAAGAAAATCCCCAAAAAGAAAATACTTTCATCATCATTCAACACCTTCACTTCACTCATACATAATCACTGTTTTTGCAGAGGTGCCCAGAGCACAACAGTTTAGAAGCATATATGTCTGAAGATACACAAACTATCCCTCCAAACTGCCAATGTCCCAAACCCCTCCTTTAAAGTGCAGGCATTGTACTTCCCTTTTCCAGTACTCAAGTCCAGCTATATAAAAATAACAGGTTTCCCTGAATCCCTTCACTAAATATTGCCCTACTCAAACTCCAACAGCTCCTCAGGTCCCAAATACCATTTGTCTCCATTCACTCCTATCTAGCACACTCACACATGCTTGCTGGAAGCCCAAGCCCCTCGCCCACAAAACCTCCTTTACCCCCTCCCTCCAACCTTTTCGAGGATGACCCCTACCTCGCCTTTCTTCCCCTACAGATTTATACACTCTCCATGTCATTCTACTTTGATTCATTCTCTCTAAATGATCAGACCACCTCAACAACCCCTCTTCAGCCCTCTGACTAATACTTTCATTAACTTCACACCTTCTAATTTCCGCACTCCAACAGGACATCTCCACCGCCTCCAACTGCCTCCTCGCTGCAGCATTTACAACCCAAGCTTCACACCCATATAAGAGTGTTGGTACCACTATACTTTCATACATTCCCTTCTTTGCCTTCATAGATAATGTTTTTTTTTTGTCTCCACATGTACCTCAATGCACCACTCACCTTTTTTCCTTCATCAATTCTATGGTTAACCTCATCCTTCATACATCCATCTGCTGACATGTGAACTCCCAAATATCTGAAAATATTCACTTCTTCCATACTCCTCCTCTCCAATTTGATATCCAGTTTTTCTTTATCTAAATCATTTGATACCCTCATCACCTAAGTCTTTTCTATGTTCACTTTCAACTTAATACCTTTACACACACATCCAAACTCGTCCACTAACCTTTGCAACTTTTCTTTAGAATCTCCCATAAGCACGGTATCATCAGCAAAATGTAACTGTGTCAATTCCCATTTTGTATTTGATTCCTCATAATTTAATCCCACCCCTCTCCCCAACACCCTAGCATTTACTTCTTTTACAACCCCATCTATAAATATATTAACCCTTTGAGGGTCGACAGGCCCTCTCCGAAACTCGTTCTCAGGGTCGGCCAAATTTCCAAAAAAAAAAAAAAATTATTTTTTCTTATGAAAAAATAGAGTTTTTTTTTCTAAACATTATAGGATAAACAAAAAAAATTTACCATCAATACTTACGGAGATATGGATGCATGAAGTTTGCAGAAAATGAGCCGCGTATGGCAACAGCGGCGACTGCCGCTCACCCGGTAAACTTTAGTTTACTTGTATTTGAAGGTTTGTTGTTTTTTTCACTATTTTATTTTTTCACATAACTTATGTGGCCTATGAGACCAAAGTAAGGTGCAATGTACATATATACACTCGTTGTATACAACACAATAAGCACACAAACATAATTATCAATATATTGTTTACAAAACTTGTTTACAAAAACAAACAATACAAAACATTGTTTATTATTATTGTTCTATAATATATATACCAATATACAGTCACTGAACATATTCCTATTAGTTCTGCAGCTTGTGGAACTCTGAAACATGGTGTCATACACAATGGTGTTTTATCTTTCTCCCTCATTCTATCTCTTTCAATCTGTCTCTCTCTTTCTGTCTGTCTATCTCTGTCTCACAGGTACACATAAATACAAGTATACATAGTATAAATTACCTAGGATAACCCAAGAAATCTAGACAAAGTGCTATACTCTGCTTGAAGATGTGAGTAAAAGTGATGACGCAGTCTTGTGGCTCTCTGAGACAGAGAGCTAGACGGATAGACAGATAGACAGGGAGCTTGACAGACAGACAAATAGACAGACAGAAATGTTAGTGTACCAGTACCAGTGTACTAGTGTTCCACCCTCCTCCTCCTCTTCTTCCTCTTCCTCCTCTTCCCCCTACTCTTCCTCCTCTTCCCCCTACTCTTCCTCATACTCTTCCTCTTCCTCCTACTCTTCCTCTTCCTCCTCCTCCTCTTCCTCCTCCTCCTCTTCTTCCTCTTCCTCCTACTCTTCCTCCTCCTCCTCCTCTTCTTCCTCTTCCTCCTCTTCCCCCTAATCTTCCTCCTACTATTCCTCTTCCTCCTACTCTTCCTCTTCCTCCTCCTCCTCCTCTTCTTCCTCTTCCCCCTACTCTTCCTCCTTCTCCTTCTCCTCCTCCTCCATAGTGTAAATTACCAGGAGTCGGCAGCTGTCAAAATGACATATTGTCTCATTACTCAATCCCCCTCCCACCTGTCAAAACAATGGGGTCGGATGCTGCTTCCCTTCCTCCATTCTATCTAATTATCTTTCTCCCTCATTCTATCTGTCTTTTTATCTCTGTCTCACAGGTACACATAAATACAAGTATACATAGTATAAATTACCTAGGATAACCCAAGAAACCCAGACAAAGTGCTATACTCTGCTTGAAGATGTGAGTAAAAGTGATGACGCAGTCTTGTGGCTCTCTGAGACAGAGAGCTAGACAGATAGACAGGAAGCTTGACAGACAGGCAAATAGACAGACAGAAATGTTAGTATACCAGCAAAAACAAAGGGAGGGCGATGTTTATCTCATCTTTTGGCATCAGCTCTACCCTCATTTACCCTCATCAAACGTCAGCACTTATCAGATGTTATCTCCCCTTATCTTGTTACTGTCATGGGTGAACATTTATTATTACATATTATTATTATTATTACCTATTATTATTATTATGTATTATTATTATGTATTATTATTATTATGTATTATTATTATTATGTATTATTGTTATCATTACGTATTCTTCTTCTTCCTCCTCCTCCTCTTCTTCCTCCTCCTCCTCCTCCTCCTCCTCCTCCTCCTCTTCTTCCTCCTCCTCCTCCTCCTCCTCTTCTTCCTCCTCCTCCTCCTCTTCTTCTTCCTCCTCCTCCTCCTCCTCTGCCTCCTCCTCCTCTTGCCTCCTCCTGCTCTTGCCTCCTCCTCCTCTTGCCTCCTCCTCCTCTGCCTCCTCCTCCTCTGCCTCCTCCTTCTCCTCCATTCTTGGAACAAGTTTGAAGAGCTTGTAGTTCATAATCACTATCACTATCATCACCAATGCTCACATCTGAGTCTGGGATTTTGGAAAATAGGAGTTTCCTCTTTGATTTTGGTACAACTGAACGTGAACAAGATGGCCCAGCACCAGAGGTGAAAGGCTGTGGGTTGTCTGGGTTTTCCTCACTATTACCCATATTATGGTCATTAGTTTCGGTCAAAACCTCACCAGAACCTTGAAACTCATCTTCACTGTCACTTCCATCTGTATTAGAACTCTCACTGGGGAACAAAAGTGTCCCAATTCGCTGAGGAGTGAGGAACTTCTTACCACAGGGCACGGTGGAAATTGTGTACTATGATGGCATTCCCACAATACACCACTGGGTCCCAGATTTTTTTCCTACTGCGCACACCCACCACACAGACCCATTCTCTCACATCTAGGCTTATCAGCCTTTTCCTGTGAGATTTGAGGCCGCTAGAATTTATGCGTACTAGTACGTCAAAAACCCCTACGCGTAAGACGTACTAGTACGACCAAAACCCTCAAAGGGTTAAACAACCATGGTGACATTACACATCCCTGTCTAAAACCCACCTTTACTGGGAAGTAGTCTCCCTCTCTTCTACACACACACTAACCTGAGCCTCACTATCCTCATAAAAACTCTTTACAGCATTTAGTAACTTACCACCTATTCCATATACTTGCAACATCTGCCACATTGCTCCCCTATCCACTCTGTTATATGCATTTTCTAAGCCCATAAATGCAATGAAAACTTCCCTACCATTCTCTAAATACTGTTCACGTATATGCTGCAATGTAAACTCTTGATCTACACATCCCTACCCACTCTAAAACCTCCTTGCTCATCTGCAATCCTACATTCTGTCGTGCCTCTAATTCTTTTAATAATAACTCTACCATACACTTTTCCTGGTATACTCAGTAAACTTATTCCTCTATAATTTTTACAATCTCTTTTGTCCCCTTTCCCTTTATAAAAGGAATTATACATGCTCTCTGCCATACATACATACCAACCACTCCAACACTATATCCCCCCTGCTTTTAACATTTCTGTCATGATCCCGTCAGTTCCAGCTGCTTTACCCCCTTTCATTCTATGTAATGCCTCGCACACCTCCCCCACACTCACATCCTGCTCTTCTTCAGTCCTAAAAGATGGTATACCTCTCTGGCCAGTGCATGCAATTACCGCCTCCCTTTCTTCATTGACATTTAAAAGTTCCTCAAAATATTCCCGATATCTACCCAATACCTCCATCTCCCCATCTACTAACTACCCTACTCTGTTTTTAACTGAGAAATCCATTCGTTTCCTAGGCTTTCTTAACTTGTTTATCTTGCTCCAATTTTTTTTCTTATTTTCATCAAAATTTCTTGACAGTGCCTCTCCCACTCTATCATCTGCTCTCCTTTTACACTCTCTCACCATTCTCTTCACCTTTCTTTTACTCTCCATATACTCTGCTCTTTTTATAACACTTCTGCTTTGTAAAAACCCCTCATAAGCTTCCCTTTTCTCTTTTATCACACACTTTACTTCATCATTCCACCAATCACTCCTCTTTCCTCCTGCACCCACCCTCTGATAGCCACAAGCTTTTGCCCCACATTCTAATACTGCATTTTTAAAACTATTCCAACCCTCTTCAACCCCCCCGATACTCATACTTGCACTAGCCCACCTTTCTTCCAATAGTTGCTTATATCTCACCCGAACTTCTTCCTCCCTTAGTTTAAACACTTTCACCTCTCTCTTGTTGCCATTTTGTGGTTAAATATCCTCTTTTAATCATTTTAATCATGAAATATGTCTTGTCCACTAAGTTCATGTTTGTCCAGTTACATACAAGCATATGTACATACATACTGTATTTTCATAAATACAAAATATTACAGAAGACAATGATGGGAAGGCCTGATGGCCTCAGCCCGTTGTTGTACATAAAATGTTTTGCCGTGGAACGCACAGGGACTACAGCAGACCCTGATCATGGCCACAGAACACCTGTTTAGGTCAACATCTCCTTCGAGATCCTCAGATAGGTCATCTAAATAATTTCCATAATTTTAGGTTCTCGGTACTTGCACAAAGTTGGCCAGAAGGCTGCTCATGGCTATGGGACCATTAGTGCAGTCTTCAGTGACAGCAGTTTTTATGCTAACTCTCAGGTGAGATTGTGTGATTTTCTCATGTTGTATTTGCTTTAGCAGTGTCCATGTATTTATTGTTTTCTTAAGACACTGGATTGTATTTTATACACCTCTAAACCTGTGTGAGTTATTCAACACAAAAAATGGTGGAGGCTTCATCCACCATTGTCAAACTGTGGTCTAGGATCTGACCAGTCATATTTATACTCATGTTTGAGCCCTGAAAATGTAATTTGAGTTTTTAATGTCAGGAATATCACTGACTTAGTTTTTCTGCTGAATATAGCACAGCATTGTACAGTGCTCATCATTAACCCTTTCAGTGTTGCAATGCCTGCTTGCAGACTTGCTCTCAGGGTTGAAGAATTTAAAAAAAAAAATATTTTATGAAATGATAGAAAATCTTTTTCCAAAGGTAATGAAATCAAAAGTACAAAATTTGATGAAAAACTTACGGAATTATGCTCTCTCAAAGTTAGCGGTCTCGGCAATATTTATGCATCGGTGATTTCGCCCACTCTGAGCGCTATTTTGGGCCAGTTCCATTGTTCCAGTCATCCAAACTCATAGCTATTTTGCTAATACAGTGGACCCCCGGTTAACGATTTTAATCCGTGCAAGAGGGATAATTGTTATGCGAAATAATCGTTATGCGAATGAATTTTCCCCATAAGAAATAATGGAAATAAAATTAATCCGTGCAAGACGCCCAAAAGTATGAAAAAAAATTTTTTTTACCACATGAAATGTTAATTTTAATACACACAAACTGAAAAAGGCATGCACAATTACATGACACTTACTTTTATTGAAGATCTGGTGATGATTGATGGGATGGGAGGAGGGGAGAGCATTATCTTCTTACTGTTTAGAAGGGGAATCCCCTTCCATTACGACTTGAGGTAGCAAGTCCTTTTCCGGGGTTACTTCCCTTCTTCTTTTAATGCCACTAGGACCAGCTTGAGAGTCACTGGACCTCTGTCGCACAACAAATCTGTCCATAGAGCTCTGTACCTCCCGTTCCTTTACGATTTGTCTAAAATGGGCCACAACATTGTCATTGAAATAGTCACCAGCACGGCTTGCAACAGCTGTGTCAGGGTGATTTTCATCTATAAAGGTTTGCAGTTCAACCCACTGTGCACACATTTCCTTAATCTTTGAAGTAGGCACAATGGATTCCACAACTGGCATAGGCTTCTCAGGGTTAGCCCCAAACCCTTCAAAATCTTTCTTAATTTCCATACTAATTCTCACCCTTTTTACCACAGGGTTGGCACTAGAAGCTTTCTTGGGGCCCATGGTCACTTATTTTCCAGAAACAGCACCGAAAACACTGTAATAATACGAAATATTCCGAGTGTATGCTTGGATGTTACCGCGGAGGCTGGCTGGTAAACAATGGGACGGGCGGCACATGTGAGGGCACATTGGACGCGTCTCGGACGAAAATCGGTGAGCGGGTTTTTAATCGGTATGCGCGGCAAAAATTTTGCGATAAATCCATTTATTCTATCAATTGATTACAAGAAATTGGTAATTTGGCCAATTTCACACAAAATTCAAGAATGACCAATTTCAAAATAGGGTCCAGAATAAACAAAGCAGACATTCCTGGCACTAAAATAACATTTTTTTCTGTTCATTAGTTATGTCTTCAGGCCTCTCTTATATTATGCTTGCTTTCCATTTTGAATTTTTAATAACACAAAAATTAGAAGATTTACTGTTATGCAGACTACTGCATTATTGTAATTATTGTATAAATAATATCAGCACACTTGTGAACAAATATTAGACCCACAGTGACGTGATTTGTTTACTCTCGAACATCAGCAAAAACCGAACATTTCCGTTAATTTGAGCTCAATTTCAAGCTACTTTCAGTCCCGAAAACCAATCAGAATCACCTCTATTTCTGTAGCATATCTTCCAATCTATCAAATGAAACCAAGAAAACAAGAATACAGCCATAAAAAACATACAAAAGTACACCACAAAATCGCTGTTTACAACCAAAAACATGGTCGCAGCTTTTTTTTCTCATGCACTGTGTGCTGCAGGATTTTTTTATATGGAGCACACTTACCACATAGACCCTTCTTTCTTCTTTCAATGCACCAGCTGTATCCCACCCAAGCAGGATGGCCCAGAGAGAAAAACAAAAGTCTCTCTTTTTAACTTTAGTAGCATATACAGGAGAAGGGGTTACTAGCCCATTGCTTCCGGCATGTTAGTCGCCTCTTACAACATGCATGGCTTACAGAGGAAGACTTCTGTTCCACTTTCCCATGGAGATAAAAGGAAATAAACAAGAAGAAGTAGTAAGAAAATAGAAGAAAACCCAGAAGGGTGTGTATATACATATGCTTGTTCATGCATGTGTAGTGTGACCTAAGTGTAAGTAGAAGTAGCAAGTCGTACCTAAAATCTAGCATGTTTCTGAGACAGAAAAAAGACACCAGCAATCCTAACCATCATATAAAACAATTAACAGACTTTCATTTTACACTCACTTGGCAGAACAGTAGTACATGTACCTCCTTGGGTGGTTGCTGTCTACCAGCCTACTACCTTGGTCTGCATAGACCCATTCTCTCATATTTAAGCACAAATTTACTGCTCACAGTCTATCTGAGTGAGTTGAGCTCATGACATCATATTACAGGACCGACACTGGCTTCAAAGCTGTGATATGACGGGACCGATACTGAAAGGGTTAAGTACACCGGCTGCCCCCCTACCCATCTCAAATTGATCACAAACTTTAGAAAAAATAAATATTGTAGTGTATTTCTCAAAGATTTAGTATTTTGTAGGTCATCCCTCATGCGTTAGGACATCTTCAGTTATCTAAGAAGTAATTTACAAAAATTTTTGAGGGTTTCTTGTGGTACATTTTCCCATGATGTCCTTCCTCTAAATTTCTCTATCACAGCCCAGAGGTTGTCAATGGGGTACAGTTCTGGGGAATTACCTGGCTAGTCATGAGAGGTTATGTCACAGTCATGAACCCATTAAGCAACTGATTTAGCAGTGTTGCAAGAAGCATTGTTTTGCATAAAATTCTTTGCACCACACTGAGTGAAAGATTCTGGAAAATGATCACAGAGAAGTTCTAAATGGTTGTACTGCTTCATGTGTTGGTTGTTGTGCATCACAATCAACTTAACTGGCCTTCTAGTCTTGTATGACAGGCAGATTTGTGTTCATGGTCCCTGTGCACTCTGTGGTTTTGAGCGCCAAGTTTGTTGGACGTTTTTGGCTGATGAATTAATGTGGACCAGAGTAAATTGCTAACACAAAAGATAGTTGCACAGATCATTGTATTATATAAGTCAGGCCATCAATTGAAGGAAATAGTAGAAGCCATTGATGTGTGTGAGTTGGCATGGCATCAGTATTGCTATGATGTGGACATGTCATCAACACTATCTTTGAGGACAGCATTGATGACATGCCCACGCTAAAGCCATGTCCAAGGAAGCCCAAAACTTCTCCACTAACAGTAACTGAAGTAACATACTTGGAATTGCTCTTTTATCAGTTACCTGAATCATTTACTTAGTGTGGTGCAACTTTTTTAAGCAAGACAGTGCTCCTTGCCACACTGCAAAATCTGTTGTTTAGTGGCTTCATGCCTATGAGGTACCCTTTGGTGACTGGCCAGGAAATTTCCCAGACTTGAACCTCACTGAGAGCCTCTAGGCTCTGATAGAGATCTACAGAGGAAGGATATCAGCCCACTCCCACAGCTGTAGCATGTCATCCATGAGTCGTGGGTAAATTTACCCCATGGAACCGTGAAGAATGTATGTTAATTACTTAGTAAATGGTTGAAACATGTCCTAAGGTGTGTGGGAAAACCTGTTTTCAGGTCATTGTTTTAGAGGGAGATTGACATACTTTAACGAGTACAGCATAATGTAAACTTGTATATATAGATTTCTTCTTCTTTCAACAAACCGGCTGTATCCCACTGAGAATCTATGGGTTTATAGTTATGATTACCTCTGGTTTTTTAAAGGTTTTGTCTCAGTTGCAACTTTTCATAAACTCTTAGTCTCGACTCTAAAATGGCAGGACGCTTCAACATTTTATCTGGTATCTTTAATTGTTTGATTTTTCCTTGATAATGTTCCATTATTTCTTTGTTTTTATGATTTGCAGGCATCTGACAAAATAGAGTATTGCAGCTTCTCCTTGGAAGATAGCAGTGCTTGGAAGATGATGTCTCCGAGTGCTATATCAAGCATGATAGTAAAGTCTCCTTGCTTGGTACCACTAACACCAGCTTCTAGTGAGGAAAACAAAAGGAGTTCTGACATGGAGGTGCAGCTAAGAGTATATATAATTGAACACAGAAGTGTAAGTAACTCTTGTCTTTATAGTGCTGTATATACTTGCAGATACACTGTATACAATATAACTGAAAATTTTGAAATAGCTTGGCTGTGTTCGTAATCATTTAAATTTGTTTATTATAACAACAGTTTTGTTTCCTTCAAATGGATCCTACTACAGGTTCATGTGTTACAGTAATGATGTTGACTCTTGTAGAATTATTCACCGTGATTTAGCCATGTTTAAGGGATTGGGGCAGTCATTCTGGAGCGAGTATTTTTAAATATTGTTCTTATCAAAGGCCTTGCTAATCAAACAACTAAAATTTTGGAAAATTTGCCTAAAAGAATTCAAATGTGCATCATGTTTGTCCTTTAATTTTTTTTTTTTTAACACACCAACCATATCCCACTTAGGTAGGGTAACCTAAAAAGAAAAACAAAAGTTTTCCTCTTTAAATTTAGTAATTTATACAAGAGAAGGGGTTACTAGCGCCTTGCTCCTGGCATTTTATTCCTCTCTTATGACACACATGGCTTACAGAGGAAGAATTCTCTTCCACTTTCCCATGGAGATGAGAGGAAATAAAGAAAAACAAGAACTATTAAGAAAATAGAAAAATCCAGGTGTGTGTGTGTGTGTGTTTTTGTTTGTTTGTGTGTTTTTTTCTTTCTTTCAACAAATTAGTCGTGTCCCACCGAGACAGGGTGGTCCAAAAAGAAAAACGAAAGTCTCTCTTTTAAACTTTAGTAATGTAAACAGGAGAAGGGGTTACTAGTACCTCACTCCTGTCATTTTAGTTGACTCTTATGACACGCATGGCTTACGGAGGAAGAATTCTGTTCCACTTCCCCGTGGAGATAAGAGGAAATAAACAAGAGCAAGAACTAGTAAGAAAGTAGAAGAAAACCCAGAGGGGTATGTGTATATATGCTTATACATCCAAATGTAGTGTGACCTAAGTGTAAGTAGAAGTAGCAAGACGTACCTGAAATCTTGCATGTTTATGAAACAGAAAAATGGCACCAGCAATCCTACCATCATGTAAAACAATTACAGGCTTCTGTTTTACACTCACTTGGCAGGATGGAAGTACCTCCTGGGAGGTTACTGTCTACCAACCTATTCTTCTTCTTTCAACACACCGACCGTATCCCACCGAGGCGGGGTGGCCCAAAAGGAAAAATGAAAGTTTCTCCTTTTACATTTAGTAATATATACAGGAGAAGAGGTTACCAGCCCCTTGCTCCCGGCATTTTAGTCGCCTCTTACAACACGCATGGCTTACGGAGGAAGAATTTTGTTCCACTTCCCCACGGAGTTAAGAGGAAATAAACAAGAACAAGAACTAGAAAGAAAATAGAAGAAAACCCAGAGGGGTGTGTATATATATGTTTGTACATGTATGTGTAGTGTGACCTAAGTGTAAGTAGAAGTAGCAAGTCGTACCTGAAATCTTGCATGTGTATGAGACAGAATAAAAAGACACCAGCAATCCCACCATCATGTAAAACAACTACAGGCTTCCGTTCTACACTCACTTGGCAGGACGGTAGTACCTTCCTGGGCGGTTGCTGTCTACCAACCTATTAACTAGGTTTAAATAGTTTTATAGATTGCAGCCACTAAGATTTGTACACAACATTATTTCACACAGCCCAGTGGTTTTTGGTGGGATACAGGTCTCGAGAATTTCCTGGCTGGTCATCGAAGGTTATTTCACAGTCACAGAACTATTGAAAAACTGATTTAGCAGTGTTGCAAGAAGCATTGTCTTGCATAAAAATCTTTGAACCACACTGAGTGAAAGATTCTGGTAAATGATCACAGAGCAGTTCTAGGTAGTTGTATGCTTCAAATATTGGTGTTGGGCATCATGATCAAGTCATCAACACTTTTAGCACCAAAACAAGCCAAAACCATCAGAGATTCAGGGAGTTTTGTGGTACCACAGGTGTAATGTGAATTCAAAAGGGTCACTACTTGGGCATCTAAATGTTCCTTCCATGGTTACAGGTCACTGTGAAAGCCACTTTATCACTAAAGAACCTCACTCCACTTTTTCTGGTCCATGTTTGGTATTTCTTTGCAAACACAACTCTTCGAATTCTCTTCACATGGCTCAAAATTGTTATCTGGACAGGTTGATGACTGCCGTTGCCAAGTTTCTTTACACGCCTATTAACAGTTCTAATAGACATAAGAAGCAGTTCATGACTCTTTTTCTTTAATCTCTCATGTAGTCACTCTTGGTCTGGTCTTAAGCTGTCTCTTTATTACAGTTAATGTGCATGCAAAAAATGTCTGCAGAGGCTTAGGTTAGCAAGGTTGAGGCACACTGTGTACCTGTTGCCAGCTGGCCTCTTCTACCAAGTTGTCACAAGTGATGTTGCATCACCATCCAATTTCACAACTCATGATTCACATTATTACTTCGTGAACTACATCTCCCCCTTCACTGGGAAGGATCTCAAGGCCTACAAAAATCTTTATAAATACCAGTCAAACCAGGAAAAAACTTTTTTCCATTGATACGAACACTGACTTTTTGATCCCAGCCAAGAAGTGTTGTGCCATCCCACTGCCAGTTGACAGTGATACAGTGGAACCCCGAGTTTCAGCCATAATTCGTTCCAGAAGGCTGTTTGAGTGCTATTACCTAACGAATTTGTTCCCATAAGGAATAATGTAAATTAAATTAGTCCGTTGCAGACCCCCAAAAATACACTTACAAAAGCACTTACAATAATACGCTTAAATAATTGTTCGAGTTGGGAGGTGGTCGAAACTCAGGGTACCACTATATATATAAATAAAAGCAAGAACTCCTAATATACCATTGCTTCAAAATAAGTTAAGGAGCTGTACTAAGCTTCAGCAAGTCAGGTGTTAGTCTTGCACTGCTCTTTCTGCTTCAAGAAAGCTAGAGACTGCAACACTATGAGCTATTGCTTTTTTATTTATGGACAGCTTTATACAACCCTCAAAACAAAAATCTCAGTCATCTTGACCTGCTTGCTGAATGCAACAAAGAATTTCCCTAAATCAAGTAAGATCAGAACATGATAAAAATTGCTATTATTGTTGCTGGCATTATATTATTTTTAAATTATGCTTATCAAGAATTAGATGAGGAGATGGAGGTACTGGGAAGATGGAGAGAATATTTTGAAGAACTCTTAAATGTTGATGAAGAGAGAAGCAGTAATTTCATTCATTGGCCAGGGAGGTATAAAATCTTTTAGGAGTAAGGAAGGACCAGATGTGAGTGTGGATGACGTGTATGAGGCAGTGGGTGAACTGAAAGGGGGTAAAGCAGCTGGGATTGATGGGAATCAAGGCAGAAATCTTAAAAGCAGGTAGGGATATAGTTCTGGGGTGGTTGGTGTTTTTATTCAATAAATATATGAAAGAGGGGAAGGTACCTTGAGATTGTTGGAGAGCATGGATAATTTTCCCTTCTATAAAGAAAAAGGGGACAAAAGAGAATGTAAGAATTCTTGGGGAATAAGCCTGTTGAGTATACTAGGTAAAATGAGTGGTAGAGTTACATTGCAAGAATTAATTAAGAGTAAGACAGAGAGCAGGAGTACAGATGAACAGGGAAGCTTTAGGAAGGGTAGGGGATCTGTAGACCAAGTGTTTACATTAAAGCATATAAGTGAAAAGTATTTAGATAAGGGTAAGGAAGTTTTTGTTGCACTTATGGATTTAGGAAAGGCATATGATAGGAAGGATAGGGGAGCAATATGGCAGATGTTGCAAGTATATAGAGTAGTTGGTAGATTACTTAAAGCAGTTAAGAGTTTTTACGAGGCTTGTGAGGTTCAGGTTAGGGTAGGTATGAGAAGAGACTATTTTCCAGTAAAAGTAGGCCTTAGACAGGGATGTGATGTCACCATGATTGTTTAACATTTATAGAGTTGGTTGTAAAAGAAGTGAATGCTTGGGTGTTGGGAAGAAATGTGGGATTGAAATATAAAGAATCTAATACAGTGGCTTTTTTGCCACAGACATGCTGCTTTTGGGAGATACCAAAGAGAAGTTGCAAAGGTTGGTGGATGAATTTGGGAGGATATATGAAAGAAGGAAATTAATAGTGAAAATATGAAAGAGCAAGGTGATGATGGGTAACAAAAAATTTAGGTAATGAAAGATTGGATATCAGATTGGAGGAAGGGAGTATGGAGTAAGTGAAGGTGTTCAGATATTTGGGAGTAGACTTGTCAGTGGATGGGTCTATGTAAGGTAAAGTGAACCATTGAATTGAGAAGGGGAGAAAAAAGGTGAGTGGTGCACTGAGGAGTCTGTGGAGACAAAAATGTTATCTGTAGAAGCAAACAGGGAAATGTATGAGAGTACATATAGTGGGTTGTTAATATTGCACCGAGGAGGAGGTTGGAGGCAGTGGAGATGCCACGTCTGATAAGATAAGATAAGATAAGATTTCGTTCGGATTTTTAACCCCGGAGGGTTAGCCACCCAGGATAACCCAAGAAAGTCAGTGCGTCATCGAGGACTGTCTAACTTATTTCCATTGGGGTCCTTAATCTTGTCCCCCAGGATGCGACCCACACCAGTCGACTAACACCCAGGTACCTATTTGCTGCTAGGTGAACAGGACAATAGGTGTAAGGAAACGTGTCGGAATTTCCACCCGCCGGGAATCGAACCCGGGCCCTCCGTGTGTGAAGCGGGAGTTTTAGCCACCAGACCACCGGGCCAGGGTAGTGTATGGTGTGAATTTTATGCAGAGCATTCGCAGTTTGAAGATTATAAGAAGGTGCAGTTTTACTAAACATAAGAACATAAGAAAAAAGGAACACTGCAACAGGCCTACTGGCTTATGCGAGGCAGCTCCTGTTCTCCCACCGGCTTAAGCCAATGCCTTGCCCTAGTGAGGTCAGACACTTCAGTTAAGGGAGGAGCAGTGCATCCGACCTAGTAGCACAAGCTAGTCAGGTCCAACTCGCACCCACCCACACCCACTCATGTATTTATCCAACCTATTTTTAAAACTGCACAACGTCTTAGTGTCTATGACGGTACTTGTGGGAGTGTGTTCCACTCATCCACAACTTTATTACCAAACCAGTGCTTTCCTATATCCTTCATGAATCAGAATTTTTCCAATTTAAAGCCATTGCTCAAGCCCCTGCCACTTATAATCTCCTTAACATACTCCCTCTAGCCCTTCCTAGGATGACCCTTACCCCTCCTTCCTTCCACCCCAGGTTGATTAACCCTCTTAGTCATCCTATTCTTCTCCATCTTTCCTAATTGCCCAAGCCATACTGAGATGCAGCTTTGTTTTGTTTTGCATTGTGAGTATGCATGACTCACCACCACCACTGACTTGAGCTCCAACTTTGTTTTTTCTCAGGACACTGGCTTGAGCTCCAACTTTGATGATCATCTGAGCTACATACTGACTCCTGCATTATGGTCCTATGAGAGAAGAGCTGTCGATGGTGACGGTGGCACTGAAGGTCGAGGAACAGAACTCTTCTCAGCTGCTCTTATGCATACTGTGCCTGAGGGACATACTTTTAAGGCATTTCCCTTCCACTTTGTACATTGTTCTCCACGTCGTGCCTTCACTACAATATTAAAGTAAGAATGCTCTGCAGAAGCGTGTTTATGTATATAACTTTTGCTTCATTTATTTAACTTTTTTGTATAGCTATTGTTTTTTCTCACTGCCTATGTCATTTTGTCTTTTACTCTTCTTACTTTATTTCAAGTTTTTTATTATTATTATCACACTGGCCGATTCCCACCAAGGCAGGGTGGCCCGAAAAAGAAAAACTTTCACCATCATTCACTCCATCACTGTCTTGCCAGAAGGGTGCTTTACACTACAGTTTTTAAACTGCAACATTAACACCCCTCCTTCAGAGTGCAGGCACTGTATTTCCCATCTCCAGGACTCAAGTCCGGCCTGCCGGTTTCCCTGAACCCCTTCATAAATGTTACTTTGCTCACACTCCAACAGCACGTCAAGTATTAAAAACCATTTGTCTCCATTCACTCCTATCAAACACGCTCACGCATGCCTGCTGGAAGTCCAAGCCCCTCGCACACAAAACCTCCTTTACCCTCTCCCTCCAACCTTTCCTAGGCCGACCCCTACCCCGCCTTCCTTCCACTACAGACTGATACACTTTTGAAGTCACTCTGTTTCGCTCCATTCTCTCTACATGTCCGAACCACCTTAACAACCCTTCCTCAGCCCTCTGGACAACAGTTTTGGTAATCCCACACCTCCTCCTAACTTCCAAACTACGAATTCTCTGCATTATATTCACACCACACATTGCCCTCAGACATGACATCTCCACTGCCTCCAGCCTTCTCCTCGCTGCAACATTCATCACCCATGCTTCACACCCATATAAGAGCGTTGGTAAAACTGTACTCTCATACATTTCCCTCTTTGCCTCCAAGGACAAAGTTCTTTGTCTCCACAGACTCCTAAGTGCACCACTCACCCTTTTCCCCTCATCAATTCTATGATTCACCTCATCTTTCATAGACCCATCCGCTGACACGTCCACTCCCAAATATCTGAACACATTCACCTCCTCCATACTCTCTCCCTCCAGTCTGATATCCAATCTTTTATCACCTAATGTTTTTGTTATCCTCATAACCTTACTCTTTCCTGTATTCAGTTTTAATTTTCTTCTTTTGCACACCCTACCAAATTTCAAGTTATTGGATGGATTATCAGTGAGTTATATACATAACATACATATTAAGTTACACAGTTAAAAAATGGTGCCATGGAATTTTTTCAGACATTAATATATCTAATAATTTGATCATCATCCCTTTTCATTGTATTGCTTTAGTTTATACTATACCTGTAGACCCTTTTAGAGTTCCTTGACCTACCTCATCTTTTCATTGTATTGCTTTAGTTTATACTATACCTGTAGACCCTTTTAGAGTTCCTTGACCTACCTCGTCTTTTCATTGTATTGCTTTAGTTTATACTATACCTGTAGACCCTTTAGAGTTCCTTGACCTACCTCGTCTTTTCATTGTATTGCTTTAGTTTATGCTATACCTGCAGATTCTTTATAGAGTTCCTTAACCTACCTCATTTTTTTTATTCTTCTTTTATCATGCTTCCTTTCACTTTGGGAAGTCCCTGTTGTCGAGTCTGCTCTTCATGCTTCTGTCGAGTCTGCTCTTCATGCTTCTGTCGAGTCTGCTCTTCATGCTTCTGTCGAGTCTGCTCTTCATGCTTCTGTCGAGTCTGCTCTTCATGCTTCTGTCGAGTCTGCTCTTCATGCTTCTGTCGAGTCTGCTCTTCATGCTTCTGTTGAGTCTGCTCTTCATGCTTCTTTCGAGTCTGCTCTTCATGCTTCTGATACTTCTGTTGTATCCACTAATGGTTTCAAATCCTCTTAGAGTGTTATTCAGTGTTTTCACTAATAATGTGGTTTAAGGGTGGCTGTGACAGTCACCTTGAATTTTCACAGTAGTTATGTATACTTTTTACCACCATCATCCTTATTGCTATGGTGTGAGATGCAACTAATGTGACATTTTATTGTGGCCACAATAAAAATGTCATTAGTTGCATCTGTGTTTATGTACCTAATATTTCATTGGTAATTCTACCATTATTACTGAGGGTCATTGTGTTGCAGATAATTCAGACTTTTGATTTCTTTGTCTTTACATTCAGTACTAGGCTGTGTCATATAATCATCAGAGATGGATGGACATGTTTTCTGGGTTCTTACCATTTTAGTATTCAGGGCAATGAATTTGTGAGTTCTTCCACACATTCGACACTTCCAAACCTTTTAATCTTCTGCAGCCTATTGCTATGTTTTGGCTATTATTAGGTATTAACTTTACCATTGTGAGATAACTCAGCTTTGATGGTGTAAGTTTAGTAACTGATAAACTGTTTTTAATCAAACTGCAATAAGAACTCTGGCCATCCTTCCCTTATTGCTGTCAGTTACAGGTACACATTCCTTTATCTGAAATCCTCGGGGACAGTAGTGTTTCGAATTTCAGAATGAACATAAGAACATAAGAATGGAGGAACACTGCAGAAGGCCTACTGGCCCATACAAAACGACCTCTACCCAAAGCTACCCAAGAATTATCTCCCATACCCAATGACACTAATCAAACCCAGCCCCTCTCACTCGTATATTTGTCCAATCTCTTCTTAAAGCTACCCAAGGTCCTAGCCTCTATCACCCCACTGGGAAGATTGTCCCACGCATCCACAACTCTGTTAGAAAACCAGTACTTACCTATGTCCTTTCTAAATCTAAATTTATCCAACTTAAATCCATTATTTCTGATTCTTACCTGGTTCAACACCCTCAATACCTTATTAATATCTCCTTTGTTTATGCCCGTCATCCACTTATACACCTCAATGATATCTCCTCTCATTCTACATCTCTCCAGAGAGTGAAGATTTAAGGCTTTAAGTCTATCTTCATATGGGAGATTCCTTACACAGTAAATCATTTTAGTCATTCTTCTCTGTATGTTCTCCAATGAGTCTATATTCATCCTGTAGTAAGGAGACCAAAACTGAGCAGCATAATCTAAATGAGGCCTCACCAGTGATGTATAGAGCTGTAAAATAACTTTTGGGCTTCTGTTACTTATACTTCTTGAGATAAATCCAAGTAATCTGTTTGCCTTGTTGTGCACACTTAGGCACTGCTGCCTTGGCTTTAGGTTTTTGCTTACCATGACTCCCAAGTCCTTTTCCCACTCTGTATGATGAAGCTCTACTTCACCTAGTTTATAGCTTCGAGGGTTATTTTCATTACCAAGGACCAGTACCTTACACTTATCCACATTGAACTTCATCTGCCATTTTTCAGACCAAGACATTAATTTGTCTAAATCCTCCTGCAGTTCATTGCTATCCTCCTCAGAATGAATCATACGGCCTATCTTCGTATCATCAGCAAACTTGCTCATGTCACTCGTAATCCTTTCATCAAGGTCATTAATGTAAATTATAAACAAGAGAGGGCCTAAAACTGATCCTTGTGGAACGCCACTAGTAACTAAGCCCCATTGAAGGTGGGGTTTAGAGCAGCACACCATAATCAGACATTAACACTGCAGCAAAAACGTATGAATGCTCACACTAAGTGGGATAAATAAAGACTACACATACTACTACAGTTTATTTATAGAGTAATATAGTGATAAATGAAATAGTGGGATGATTATAGACCAAGAACGTGATTCTCAAGCAATGAATCAGCACTATGACAGATGACATTTTTAAAGACTTAATTGATCACACATTTTCACTATATTGTCTATGGGGACTTTTTCACCTGTGTTCACAATGTGATCATCATCATTACTATTCTCATGCTTATTTGTATTTAACATCATTTCTTTAAATCATAAACAGTGGTAGTTCCAACACCATATTCTTCAGTAAGACGCCACTCTGACACACCATGATCAAGCTTCTGCAGTAACTCTACTTTCTGCGTTATTGATAACGTCGGATGCTTCCTTTTATTTTTCACACTGTTACCCATAGGGGTATCTGCAGCTCTTTTTGATATTTTCAGAGTGAAGTTAAACAGTCACAAAATAAAAAGCAAAAACAAAATACGTCAGCAAACAGCAGATGCACGTGTGAACACTACAAGCGCTGAGACACAACTGACTCCTGCCACTCTGGCTGTCAGTGACTAACACTCCACACTCCACGAAAAAACTTCAGTTTTCAAAGCTTTTTGAATTTCAGAATTTCGGATAAAGGAATGTGGACCTGTATAGGAAACAGCACTTTGGTCATTATGTATTGGTCAACTTTTGAAGTAGTACCCAGCACCACACTGCAAGAATTGTCTGGTCATACAGAAAGTCCAGTGTCTTTTAATAAATTATTACAATCATCAAAGAGAATTCTGATTTCTTTTTCCCCTTTCTCCTTCATCATCTTGGTACTCAGTCTGCTCTCCTCTGAAAGTCATACCCTCAGTGCAGTTTCTTACCATCACTTTTTTAACAAATTAATTTACTACATTGACCTCTTCTTGCTTTTGTGTTCACTATTAACACTTGGGTTACTCTTCCTCAAACTTTGTCTACCCCTTTGCTTTATAACATTGAATGACTCTCATGGGTGTAATTCTGTGATTTTAATAAATATCCAGATTCTTACAGAATTTTACACGTCATTCTCCTGCAAACTGCTTTCTCCGTGCTGATATTTTCTGTCCATTGGTACGTATATCTTTGATATATTCTTGATGGGTTTCAAGAGTTTTCCTGCTCGTTCAGCCTGGCCTTGGGCCAGGCTTGGTTGTTATAGCTACTTATATTCGTCTCATTTAATTTTATTTAAGTTCCCTCAGCCATTCTATCTATCCTCCTGTATAGATGTATGTTGGGGTCATACTGCTTTAGGAGTGGGGATTGGTTGGTGTATATGTAGACAGAAATGGAAATTGGTGTTGGGGTGGTAGTAGGTCATGCTAGTTAGGTTTAAGGTCTATCAAGTATCAACTACACGAGAGTAGGGGCAGTTAGAGGCAGGTAATGTAAGTAGGACAAATGGTCCAAGTGTGAGGAAAGGTGGTGTTAAGTGGGCTGGTATTGTATGTTAGAGAAACTAAGGCAATTATTCTGGAACAAAATCTTTTAAAGCTCCTATAGCTACTGAACTTTCCCTGCTATACCTGAAGTTTCCCTGTTATCCTTTTTATGGAATATGATGGAGGAAACATAACTAGCCTTTGTTGCCATGTGTAGCTATCATATAGAATAGGGTAGCAGCACACTGTTGTTGTAACTAATTTAGTATGATTTCAGGCAGCTAAGATCATTCTCTCTAACATTGCTGTCTTGTCTCTCTTTTGCAATATGGTCTGACACATATTTTTATCAATGCGAATGCAAAAATAACTCCAGCAAAAGTGTTTTGGGGAAGCTAGAATATACAGTGGAACCTCTGGTCATGAATGCTTCCAAACACAAACTAATTCGTTCACAACCAAAAAATTCACCAAATTTTTGCATCTGGTCATGAACACACAATCGGGTGCCGAACAAACACAGCCGCGCCAATTTTCACATTCCATGCCATTTTTTTTGCACGTGCCAATTTTCCCTACTTCATGTTGTTTGTGTACACCTAACAAAGACCCTCGCCTTGTAGTTGGTCTCGGTCAAACGTGCGTTCATTTGCTGTGAACTCCTTGTGATGTATTTTGTATTTCTAATTCATTTTGTTTTCTTGGTTGTTTATGGTATGTTTTTTCTCTGTTATTTAAGTTTTTTCTCTATTAAACTGTGCATTATTTTGTATAATTAAGGATTTTTCAAATTTTGATTATTTTTTCTGTGCTTACACCTCTTAAAAAAAAAGTTTGCAGCGAATGATTCTTAGGGGTCTAGAATGGACTCATGCAGTGTTAGTTTTCTCTGTTCAAGGTTTTCTGTGTTATTCAAGGTTTTTACATTTAGTTTACTATTACACTGTGTATTCTTTGGTATAATTAACTATTTTTGTGCTTAAAAACCTTAAAAAACAATATTTCGGGATATTAGCAGTTTGGATCGACATGTTGTGTATCTTTATACGTATATGCTTCTTAACCCTTTGACTGTCGAGATCATATATATACGTCTTACGAGGTACCGTGTTTGAGGTATATATACTCATAAATTCTAGCGGCTTCAAATCAAGCAGGAGAAAGCTGATAGGCCCACATGTGAGAGAATGGGTCTGTGTGGTCAGTGTGCACCATATAAAAAAAATCCTGGAGCATGCAGTGCATAATGAGAAAAAAAAACGACCGTTTTTTTTAATTAAAATGCCGACTTTGTGGTCTATTTTCGTATAGTATTTATGGTTGTATTCTCATTTTCTTGATCTCATTTGATAGAATGGAAAACATATTATAGAAATAGAGGTGATTTTGAGTGATTTTACTATAAAAAGAACCTGGAAATGGAGGTCAAAGTAGGGGAAATGTTTGATTTTTGCCGATGTTCAAAAGTAAACAAATGATGTCATTGTCCAATAAATGTCCAACTAGCCATTCTAATATGCAGACGTGAATGGGTTGATGTTATTTATACAATTATTACAGTATTGCAATAGTCTACATAACAGTAAATCTTCTATTTTTTGTTTGAATAAAAATTCAAAATAGAAAGCAAGAGTAATATCAGAGGGGCTTGGAGACGTGACTGATGAACAAAGAAAATGTTATTTTAGAGACAGGAATGTCTGCATTGTTCATTTTGGACCTTATTTTGAAATTGTCATATTTTTTAATTTTTGTGAAATTGGCCAAATTGCAAATTTCTGACCACATTATTGGGTAGTTGAAATCAGTAAATGGGGAGTTTCTTGTACTCAATCGATAGAAAAAATGGAGTTCTAAAGAAATAGCAATGAGTTTGGTCGACTGGAACAACGAAATTAGCCGAAAATAGGGCTCAAAGTGGGCGAAATCGCAGATTTGTAAATATCGCCAAGGTCGCTAACTTCGTGAGAGCGTAATTCCGTCAGTTTTCCATCAAATTTCGTGTTTTTGGTGTCATTACAATCGGGAAAAGATTCTCTACCATTTCATAAGATTTTTTTTTTTTTTTTTTTTTTTTTTTGCAACACCAGGAGACACCTCAGAATTGGGGATTGTGACAGTCAAGGGGTTAGCTGTTTTGTTTTGAGCACCTCTGCAAAAACAGTGATTATGTGCGAGTGAGGTGAAAGTGTTGAATGATGATGAAAGTACAGTGGCCCCTGGCTTAGGATATTATTTCATTCCAGAAGTATGTTCAGGTGCCATTACTGAACGAATTTGTTACCATAAGGAATATTGTGAATTAGATTAGTCCATTTCAGACCCCCAAACATACACGTACAAATGCACTTACATAAATACGCTTACATAATTGGTTGCATTGGGAGCTGATCGTAAAGTGGGGGTCTACTGTATTTTCTTTTTGGGGATTTTCTTTCTTTTTGGGTCACCCTGCCTCGGTGGGAGACGGCCGACTTGTTAAAAAAAAAAAAAAATTGCATGCAGTTCGTAGGGGTATGGAACAGATTAATCGTATTTACATACAATCCATTGGGGAAATTCGGGCTGGGTCATGACCAAATTGGGTCGTGATCAGAGTTTTGGAATGAATTGTGGTTGTGACCAGAGGTTCCACTGTACTAAACAAATTAATTAATTTTAAAGATAATATTTACAGTCAGTAACTGTTATTCATTTTCTTTGCAGTTCAGGCATTGGTCGGGAAATAGTTGAGTGTCGTGGAGATAAAGTTTCTTTAGCTGTGCGTTGTTTAACTGTTTGTTATCCAGAGCATGTGTATGTGACATGGCTTGTGGTTGCATGTTCCTATAGACCTATAGGATGAAATTATAATTTTTAAAATAAGTTCATGTAAATATTTTTATAAAGTAAATGAAGTACAACCTAAAATATATGATATTAAACTGCATTTTTCAAGGTTATGAATACTAAGATGGTGAGCAAAATGTTACTTATGCATAGTTATTTATTTATGATACAGTAAAAATATTTTAACTGACAAAACTTTCTTATTTATTCCCTTCACATTCTTTTAATGCATGTCAGTAATAAATAAGAGTGAATATGTAAACTGAGATTGAGTAAAATAGTTAAACAATATGATAAACTGCATTATCAATACCAGGCAGTTCAAAAGTGGTAGATGCAGTCTAGTGTGGACAAGTGAAGAGTTCTGATACTTCAGAATGAAAATACTAATCCTCAAACTTATAAACTAGGTGATATAAAGCTTGATTATTCAGAATGTGAAATAAACTTGGGACTCATGGTAAGCCAAATATTAGAACCACAACAACAGTGTCTAAAGATGCACAATAAGTCTAGAAGGCCAAAGGTTATTTTACAGTTCTGATCATTAGTATGGCCTCAGATTATGCAGCTTATTTTTAGTCCCAAAACTACGAAATGGATATAAATGTATCAGAGAACATACAGAGAGGAACAACAAAATTAATCCATGTATAAGGCATCTTTCATGAGGATAGGTTGAGAGCCTTGAACCCACATTCTTGGCAATATAAACACAAATGCAGTATAATGTGATCCTTTATTGACTACGTTTCGCCCACACAGTGGGCTTTTTTCAAGTCCTGTTTGTGACTTGAAAAAAGCCCACTGTGTGGGCGAAACGTAGTCAATAAAGGATCACATTATACTGCATTTGTGTTTATATTGCCATTGTGTCGGTATTTTATACCATTTATTTCCAACCCACATTCTTAAAAGACATAGAATGAGGGGAGATATCATGGAAATATATAATCAAGATACCCAGCTGTTGCACATGTGATGTTTCCTGCCTGCAACTGACAAAAACTTGTTTGAGGAACAACAGTGGTGAGAGAAGAACAAGTGATATTGTAGTTCTTTCAACAAACTGGCCATATCCCACCAAAGCGGGGTGGCCCAAAAGGAAAAATTAAAGTTTTTCCTTTTAAATTTCGTAAAATATACAGGAGAAGGGGTTACTAGCCCCTTGCTCCCAGCATTTTAGTTGCCTCTTACAACATGCATGGCTTATGGAGGAAGAATTCTGTTCCACTTCCCCATGGAGAGATATTGTAGCTTTTTTTTTTTTTTTTTTTTTTTTTTTTTAACAAACTGGCCATATCCCACCAAGGCAGGGTGGCCCAAAAAGAAAAACAAAAGTTTCTCTTTTTAAATTTAGTAATTTATCCAGGAGAAGGGGTTACTAGCCCCTTGCTCCTGGCATTTTAGTCGCTTCTTACAACACGCATAAATTACGGAGGAAGAATTCTGTTCCACTTCCCCATGGAGATAAGAAATAAACAAGAACAAGAACTAGTAAGAAAATAGAAGAAAACCCAGAGGGGTGTGTATATATATGCTTGTACATGTATGTGTAGTGTGACCTAAGTGTAAGTAGAAGTAGCAAGACATACCTGATACCTTGCATGTTTATGAGACAGAAAAATGGACACCAGCAATCCTACCATCATGTGAATAAAAGGATCTTTAGAAAACATTGCTATTCTAATTGATCTTTAACACTCAAAGTAACAAAAAGTGTGCTTGCTCTGCAAATGTAAAGTTCCCCTAGCCTTCCATCCAACCAGCTAACCATCCCTAAGCTTTCCAATAAAAAATAAATTGTGGCACCATCCCTGTTCATTTAATAGTGATCTTGTCAGAAGTGTACAGACATAGCAATTCAACAGGCCCCTGAACTGCAATATCACCACCCCTCCCTCTGAGTGCAGTCACTCTACGACAACAGGACTCAAGTCCAATAACCAGTTACCTTTAGTCTCTTCTTAAATGATGAGTACCTAATATAATAGTTATCCATTTGTACTTAACTACCTCTAAGAGGGATGTCTCGATCTTAAAAATAAAAATAATTAACCTTCCCATTCTTGAATCAAACTTGAATACATTCATTCCACTTTAAGGCTTGTCCATGAATATAACAGAAATACTATGACTATATGATAAGGCAGAAGATAAAACTATGTCGCAAGACAATGTGTGATAAGGTGATAGGAAGCCTTATCTTCAAACAGTTTTAGTGACCTGGTAGTGTAGTGGTACGTAAGTCTAGCGTACCAGGTGAGTAGGGACTAGTGGTGACTCCTACATTGGTACCACCTTCCTATACTGGTACCACCTTTCTACATCAGTACCCCCTTCCTATATTGGTACCACTTGCCTCTGAATATTCATCTATACCACCTGCCTCTCAGTGTTCACCAGTACCACCTGACTGATTATTCAGTTCCAACAGCATCTTAACACTCACATGTGCCATCAATCTCCGAATGTTCACCTGTACCACTTGCCTCTAAATGTTCACCTGCTGCTGCAGCAAGTTGAGGAGCACTACCCTGCAGTTGCACAACACATTTCACCAACTATCCTCAGCCAGTACTGAAAAAAATCAACATTTGACTAATTGAAGAGGAGACCCTTCAAAACATTGGCCTATGTCTTGGTTAAAGTGAGTTGAAATCCATGGTTACGTGCATCTTATGATACACTCGGAAAACACTTTTCATTTTATTTAGTTATGTTAACCTTTGATTTGATATTAAACTTTGCGAAGCTCCCAGACATTTATGAGAGAGTGTCATTAGTCTTAGTGTACATAGTTCTATCTGGTCATTTCTATCTGTTATGGCTGTAAAACAGTTCTGGTGTAGTTTATACACCTAATATCTTATCATTTTGTATTTGTTGTTCTTGTGTTTTTTTCTCACTACCGAGTAGTATATTTTTTCCAGTTTTCCTCTCGGTTCTGTTCTCTACCATACACACCTCTGACTGAGGGCTCTTCTGACTCCTGAGCCTAGCAAGAGGCTGGACTTCCATGTTGACTTCCTGTTGTTTTTGCTGCTTGTTGATTAAGTGGTTAATTAATTAGATTTCAGCTTGTCGACTACTCAAGGATCATTTAGGCTGCCTGTATTCTGTTCACCACCAGTCAAGATTGCTTTAATCCCAAAAATATAGATGGAAGTAAACTCTTAGCATATATTCAGTGAAAGCCACTTTTCATGGTGTATGAATCCTGTTGCTGCTAGCAACTAGCAGGCATACTTAGCCATCACCTACCTGGCTGATCAGTGTTCTGTAGCTGTTCCCAATTCTTTTTACTCTTTTCTTTGATGTCCCCACATCTCTGCCTAAACTATGAGCTTTATGTGTTTCACTGCTCTGGTTCTCCTGATGTGTGCACCTATAACCCAGCAAAACTTTTTAACCAAGGCCTTCATCATCTTGTGAGGAGCGAGGAGGCGGTTGGAGGCAGTGGAGATGTCCTGTCTAAGGGCAGTGTGTGGTGTAAATATTATGCAGAAAATTCGGAGTGTGGAAATTAGGAGAAGGTGTGGAGTTAATAAAAGTATTAGTCAGAGGGCTGAAGAGGGGTTGTTGAGGTGGTTTGGTCATTTAGAGAGAATGGATCAAAGTATAATGACATGGAGAGCATTTAAATCTGTAGGGGAAGGACGGTGGGGTAAGGGTCGTCTTCGAAAAGGTCGGAAGGGGTAAGGGAGGTTTTGTGGGCGAGAGGCTTGGACTTCCAGCAGGCATGCATGAGCATGTTTGATAGGAGTGAATGTTGGACGATCTGTTGGACTGTGAGCAGGGTAATATTTAGTGAAGGGATTTAGGGAAACCGGTTATTTTTATATAGCCAGACTTGAGTCCTGGAAATGGGAAGTACAATGGCTGCACTCTAAAGGAAGGGTTCGGGATATTCGCAGTTTGGAGGGATATATTGTGTATCTTTATACGTACAGTATATACTTCTAGACTGTTGTATTCTGGGCACCTCTACAAAAACAGTGATTATCTGTGAGTGAGGTGAAAGAGTTGAATGATGGGGATTTTCTTTCTTTTTTGGGTCACCCTGCCTCGGTGGGAGACTGCCGACTTGTTAAAAAAAAAAAAAAATTCTATCGAGAAAGTCTCTCTCCCCTGCACAGTCTTCTGTATTCTGGTTTCCTTTTTTTTCTCTCACTTCCTCAATCCCACTTTTATCAAGTATTTCAGCCATCATACTACCTTGTTGCTGGCTCCTAGGAGCAATTGATATTTTGTTTTATCTGTGATTCATTCAAGGTGAAAACCAGGTCCACTGGCATTTTTTTTTTTTTAACTGACATGCTGGATCATTGTTATCCTTTGCCAACTTCATTGGGCTTGCTCACCACATTTCTAAACCCCCGTGTAGATTACCACTCTCTTTTCTTAGTGTGTGGTACCACTCTTAGTAGTTATTACCTTTGTCAGATATGTTACTTTAAGACCTTTATGTCTATTCCTCTAATAAACTGTTCTTTAACGTAATACCATTTTTATGAGGCATCTGTATTTGTGTACTACACTCTGAGTCTCATATTGCTGACTGCTCTTTGCTACTATTTGTGGTGTAGAGGTTGAATAATATGTGGGGGTGAATGGAATATGGGGAAGATTGTGGGGAGGGAGGGAGTTTGAGAGATGAGAGGAAGAGGGGATAGATTTAGAAGAAAAAAGGAGGGAAGTACATGTAGAGGGGGAAAGTGAAAGGGGCAGGAAGAGGTAAAGGTAGAGGAGGTGGCAGAGGGAGAAAGGGAGGAGAAGAAATAGACAGGGCAAAAGAGGGATTGCTATACTGTAAGAAAATATCCATGGAAAATAAGAGGTGGTAAACAGGATAGAAATAAATGGAGAGATTGAGGGGAAGAAGTTGATGGATGTGGATGAGTTGGGACAGATTAGAGGAGGATATATAGGTAGAAATGGAAAGGAATAGAGAACCAGAGGTGGAGGGAGCAGGGAAAAGGGAAAGGAAATGTATAGAAGAATAGGTTGAGTATGAGAAAAAAAAATGGCTGTTGCACACTATATCAACAATACCAGGACCTTGATTCAGAGTGGGCAGAGAGAGGGTAATGTGTTCTCACACCACAAGTTATAAGCTAGTAGATTACCATACACATCTGACCCTCTTAGCCACATTTATGGTTACATTGTTCTTTTTTATATTTTTATTTAACCTTAGTGTAGCCAACCTAAACTTTGAATAAAATAAGAGCATATGTATATTTGCAGGAAGCATTACAAAAAAGGAAGCAGTGAATTGCACAAAAAATGAGTATAGTAGAATGAGGATAAGCTGAAAATGGATGGGAGATGAGATGAAGGAAGAAGGGAGGAACATTCATACAAGCACCTCCAGGACTTTCTTAAATGATGGGAAGGAAGATGATGGTTGGTTGTGGAGGGAAGGGTAATCATGGAATTAATTAAAACTTGCCTGTAGATGGGTAGTCAGTCATAGGATGTAGGATGGGAGATTTAGTCATTATTTCTGGTTTTGTTGGCCTTGTTGTCCGTCTTCAGATGTTGCTTATTGACCGATAGCTTTATTCAGATTTAAATTTAGAAATGCTGTACAAAATGCTTCTGTTAACTTTGCTACGTTGATTGCATTAACCCTTAAACGGTCCAAGCAGATCTACATTCACATGTGTAGTGCTACAAAAGTAGATCTACGTTTTTTTTACATATTTTCAAATACTACAGTATAACAAAAACAAAAAGAAGATCTACTTTTTTTACATACTACTTTCAAATG